>NW_028247702.1:0-16743 GCF_964263255.1 Lissotriton vulgaris | reverse complement strand
TGGGTTACCCCTTCTTGGAGGTCTTAGTAACTTTTCAATTTGTTGTGACTGGATTTCTGTCACAAAACACTTATACATATATACTGGTTTGTTATTCCGAATGGATGCCTACAACACATAATTTCCAACTATTCACAGTCCCAATTTAGGAGTCAAAAAAATGCTGAATCTGAACATTTTCTATCATAAAAATGCTTAGTAACTATGGCCCTCTCGGAGCTGCTCACATTCAACAAAGGGTGAGCTGAAATATCTATTTTATGTTGTAAAAATATCAGGATGTACTTGTACTTCAAATATTTGTTGTTGCTATAAGGTAGAGTTAGGCGAGCCAACAAATTATCATTAGCCAAGGGCCTGGCTTGCCTCTAACAGCCAATGCACAAGCAAGCCCTGAACATAGTTAGCCTCTACATTATGCATCAAGCATCATGATGAAATATGATAGTCTCTTTAAAATTGAAGAAAAAAAATCATTTGTTTAATACATTGTTATTGTACAGTACACACATTGAATTCATGTACTTGAACCTTATTCTTTTATGTGACAAAAGGAAAGGAAGCGAAAAGGAGGCTCTGTAAAGTCAAATATTTGCCTGGGATCACACAATTTATTCATAGCAGGGTAGCCATGATGGATCTCAGGTTTCTGGTTGCACTTTAAGCAATTCAGCCGCTCACTGGCTCCTTCTTTCTCTCCTTTTTAACACCCTAGGTTTATGCTTTGTTTTAAATTGTTGCCGCATGATGCAAGACCGTGGGTGGGAGGCAAAAGCCACATTAATGCTAGGCTCGTTTTAGACCCCAGATGTCATGAGGACCTTGAGCTAAGTCAGAACCAGGTCTATGGTTCGAGCTTTAAGTGGCTTGCTGACCTCTAATTTAAAGGTGTTTAGATGTCCAAGTCTCAAAGAAGTAAAAACAAGCATTTGCAATGCATTAGGTCTCGCATTTGCCTGATTTTGTGCTATTGGCATTGGAAATGGCAATGTCTTTTATTATTGTATGGTTTATAAACATAAATAAAAGGCATTGTCATTTACAATTTCAATAGCACAAAATCTTGCAAATGCGAGGCATAATGCATTAGTGGATAGCGGAGAGGGCGATTGTGTATTCAATCAAACAATGACAGACAGAGCACAGAGAATACACTCAAATTGGAGGGAGCAGTTCAGTGTCTGTGATAAATTAAACAAAAAATAATACAACATGAAATGCGCTCTGTATTCACTTCCGTCACATAAGTCCACCGAGCTTTCCAGCCACGTCGGCAGTGAAAACACTGACACATGCAGTCAAAGACTAAAGAAAGTTACAGAAAGCATATTTGCCGTTTGTGCTGCAGCATGCCTTATTGTTCTGCTCGTGGACACTGTGGGAGAGTGCGCTGTGCCTGATAGAATTTTTTATCATAAACCTCCTGAAGGTTGCAAGTGTCCGGTACAAAGGTTATGTTGTTTTATGATGTAGATGCCACTTGTGTTTTGTTTTATTGCATTTGAAGCCGTTTTTTGCACCAGTGCAGAGTAGACAGCATTTGCCCAGAGCAGCTGCGACTGTTTCTGTTCTATTTACGCAAGTGACCTCCAGCTCAAGGAATTGAAAAGCCAATCCCTCTTCGCCTACTCTTAATGTACTGGGCAATTAGTTTTATATTTTTTCTGACAGGTGTTTATTTATTTCAAGAGGTGCTCTTCTAGAGTTCCTGAAATAAAGTCTAGGGCGGCTCGGTCTTTCTGTACCATCCAAGAAATAAACCCCATACATTGCCCCCACATGCACGAGGTGGCGGCCTGCATTTTCTTTATTATTGTTCATTAACCGAGCCAGTGCATATGTTGTGTTGTACTTCCCTTTAGGTCCTTGCGCAGGCATTGTTGTGTCATCAGCTGGCGTTCTAGAATGCCAGCTGATAATACCTGCTCGGACAGTTTACAGTTGACAGTTATTCAGTTCTGCCAGCAGCCTGTGCGGAGCGTTCCTGTCGTGCTGGTGTGTTGTAACATACTTAATTACTTAATAAGGAAGTATACTTTAAAGATAATATCGGTTGAGTAAGTCTACTTAACATTTATGGGGACGAGCTGAACTGGACAACACATCGAGGAGCCCACGTGTATCTCATGTGTAAGCATCTATAACTGGAGGATATTTTACCTGATGTTGGGGCACATCTCTAGATGAAAGAGCATCGGAAGAATCAACGGATTGACGATCTAGATTCTAGAAGATAGATGTTCTTGTGAGTGAATACGTATAAACAAAGTGGAATCCACTCAAGGTGATAGTGATCCCTAGAGTGATGGGGAACACACAGTGTTGTTTAAATGCCCCTCACACACCAACAGGCCCCTTGGTGTCATGCTTCATCATCGGGGCCTTCGCACCCCTCTACGGGATGCGGCGTGCTACGACTCGCGATTACGCAGGAGCACTTGAAGTGAACTACGTGTGGGGGTGTGTGTTTAATACAAGGATGTGAGTGAGGTGAGGTGAAAAAAGTGAGTGGTTAAAAAATACCTGGCACGTGGGAAGAAAAAAACTTTATTAAATCCCCGGCTGGTATTGTTAAAATTTAAAGTGCAGGGCGTGGTTTTAGAAAGATACGTGTTAGGGTATCAAACCACTGTATTAAAAGTCAACATGTTTCGGAGGTCAAAGCCCCCTTCTTCAGGACAAGGGTGAATGCACTTACCCTCCCCTTACTCACATGTAAGATGTAAAAGTGAAAAATAAAAATTACCACAATGTGTAATGTTCCTCACAAATGTTATATGTAAGTGAGTGTAGTTGCGCCCAATTGGCGTAAGAACCTGTGGAAACAAAATCATAGATAAACATACAGATCTAAGTATCACAGGTTTAGAGGAGAAGAATAATGCTTCTCTGAAAAAACATCAGGTAGAACCCAAAAAATCATTGGAACCTGAAACAGAAAAAAGAAAAAGGACACTACAAACATACACACACGCAAACCAACACAACTCTCTGCTCAGATGGCAGAACAGTGAGGACAAAAGATCTTACTTAGAGTTCCCAAATACAGGACTTCATGAGCCTTTAACGTATATTGGGGAATCCTTCCTTTCTAATCAGAAAACCTAAGAAATCAATATCAGGGATTTAGTAGGAGAAATTAATCATCAGAGCGCCACAACTACAATATGAAACTGCTTCTCTCAGTGGTCTTATAACTCACGGTTACTGCAACAGCTAATCGCCTGCCTTCCCTCAACGCGGCTCCGATGAAGTGAGCTGCAAAAGGATTTGGGCCTCTATATATGCTAGCCTGAGGGTAATTAGTGGAGGTTAATTGAATAATGCAACCCGGTATATGCCCAAATACGGAGAGATATCTCCAGACGTCCGGTAATGCGCTAGCGCCATCCGCTGCTCCCTTGCGCATGCGCACAACCGTTCCAGATAGACGCATGCGCGGCAGACAAAGCTAACGCGCATGCGTCAACGGAGACACTTCGTGAAACCACGAAGCTGTCGGCAGTATGTTAAACGCCTGAAACTGGATTGCGTTTGGGATAAAATGTAAAGGGATGCGGATACAAAATTAAGTATACACTAATAAGGCAAGGAGGCATTTATATGGCCAAAGGTCAAGTGAAGTAAGCACCCATGGCGGTAGTGGTGAATCAAGTTATTTTTTAGAGGTGTAACTACAATTAAAAGGGCTGCTCTCACGGTTGTTTTTAACATGCAATGATTCTTTAAGAGAAGTTGTTATTAGAGAGAGAACGCTTAAAACCAGCTCCCGAAGGGGTACAACCTCCATCACAAATTCGATGGTACCACGTTGTGCTGATGTATTGATGTATTGATCCCTAAATGTCCAGCAAAAAGCATTAGTTGTATGTAACCAAATGTGTACATCAACCACATTATTATGATGAGTGGTCAGATCGAGTGTTACCTGAGAAGGTTCCATGGAATGGAATCATTCAGTCCAGTGGTGTCGGTTCCCAACCGAAACACCCACCGTTGTTCTTTTTCTAGGAGACCTATCTCTGAGGGCAGTTGTTCAATTATTGTCCAATGTAGCTCATTCACACAGTGTTGATTTTCAATATAATGGGTTGACATTTTGGTAGTAAGTTTCTTACACCTGATGTTGCTTTTATGTTCATTTAACCTGACCTTAACAGATCTGGTGGTCATTCCCACATATTCCTTTCCACATGGGCAGGTAATTAGATAGACTACATTTTTACTGTTGCAGTTAGTAAATGCACGCTGTTCCCATGTAGTCCCATTGGAAAAAGTTAGATTTTGGCTCTTTTTTGTAAGGTGGCAGTTATTACAGTTGCCACATGGGTAGTGCCCATGTATGCCTTGCAACCTCGTCTGATCCTTAACAGGAGGGGGTGGTCGAGTGTGAACGAGCATGTCTCTCAAGTTCCTACCCCTTCTGTGTGCAAAGAGAGGTTTCTCCAAAGTTAAGCCACCACTCGTTAAAGTGCGCCAATGTTTGTGGACCAATTTTGTCACTTGATTGCTGACTGGACTGTATGTGGTAACACAAACCGTCCTGTTTTCGGCATCCTCCCTACGTGGATTGTCCTCCAGAAGGGCATCCCGGTTATTGTTTCGTGCTCTGGTGAAGGCTTTTTTAATCACAGTTTCCGGGTATTTTCTCTGTCTTAGTTTTGCACTAAGATCCTTGGCCTGAGTTTTGTATCTGGCCACATCGGTACAGTTCCGCCGTAGGCGTAGGAACTGTCCATAAGGAAGGTTCTCTCTCAGATGACGAGGGTGAAAGCTGTCAAATCTGAGGAGACAGTTCTTCGCCGTGGGTTTGAAGTGTGTTTCCGTTTTTAACATGCCGGCTTCGTGGTAGATATTTAAATCTAAGAAAACCATGTTGGTATTAGATGCCTGGTGGGTAAATTTCAAAAAGGCATTCTGATTGTTGAGCCAGTCAATGAAATCAGTTATCATGGTTGCATCTCCATCCCAGATAACCAGGATATCATCAATGTACCTTCGCCAGGTGCGAATCCTCGCCCTGTGGGGATTGTTTGGGTGCAAGATTTTCGTGGATTCCAAATGGTGGACATACAGTCCAGCCAGACTCGGGGCAAAAGTACTGCCCATACTGGTCCCATGCTTCTGCCAGAAAAGAGTGCCCTCATATTCGAAAAAATTCCTCGTGAGTGCCAGAGAAATGCACTCCATCACTACATTCCGTGGAGTGTGATATTCCCAATTCGTAGAATGCAGTACCTCCTCAATGATTTGGATGGTCTCATCGTGGGGGAGACTCGTATAGAGGCTCTCCACATCCAGGCTTAGCAACATCTGAGAAGTTGGGTCAAATGTTTGATTATTAAGCAGTTGTAATACTGCTTTGGTGTCCCGTAGATAGGTGTCAGTAGCCTGTACTAAAGGCCTCAAGAAAGCATCCGCAAACTTGGATAAAGGTTCCAGGATAGATGAGATTCCGGAAACAATGGGGCGACCAGGGGGGTTCGCCAGGTTCTTGTGAACCTTAGGAATGGTGTAAAAGTAAGGAATGCGAGGGTTCCTCTGGGTCAGGAATTCGGACTCCTTTTTCGTAATCCAGTCATGTGTAAGTGCCTCTTCCACCATACCACCTATCTGGACTCTTAGAGATTCAGTGGGATCCTCCGTAAGAATCTGGTAGTTCCTGTTGTCAGAAAGAAGCCGCCTGCATTCTTTGTCATAGGCTATGGTTGTTTGGATAACCACTGCACCACCCTTGTCTGCTGGTTTTATAATCAGGTTTTTGTTCATCCTCAGTTCTTTGATAGCCTCATTTTCTGTTCTGCTCATATTCTGAAAGACCTTCTGTCTAGTTTCTAGACCTTTCAATTCCTGCATCATGGCTTTTTCGAAAGCCAGTACTTCCACAGGAAGCTGATTATCAAGTGGAGTGAATGTTGACTTGGGTTTTAGACCAGTATCAGAAGTCTCTGTTGGTAGATCCTTGTCTTTGAAGAATGCCCGTAATTTTATAGTTCTTATAAACTCCTGCATTTCCTTATGTAGTAGGAAAATGTCTGGTCTATTGGTGGGGACATAACCCAGGCCTTTATTCAGTACCTCTTTCTGCAGCTCAGTCAGGGGCCACGGGGTTATATTGATGACTAAGTCCCCCTGTGGCTTGTTGACGCCTGATTGGCTGCCATGCTCCTGGTTACGACACGCGGGTCTGATTCCTCTGCGGGCTGCCAATTCACATTGTTGCCCTTCTTGTTCCGCCCTCTGCGGGATCCCTGGCCCCAAGATAAAAAAGGTTGTTGATTTTGGGGTACATTGGTTTGGTCTGGGACCCACTGGGGGTACATTTGTCCCATTTGAGGTGGGACAAACTGATACTGCGGGAATTGAAAAGGAGGTTGATAAGGGTTAAATTGAGGGCCTTGAAAACCACGCCAACCTCTTTGACGTGGGAATTGGGCTCTTTGTTGACGAAAGCCGCCTCTTTGCTTTCTTTGCTGGAAACCTCCCGATTTATTACTGGAGTTACTGCCATCTGAGTTGACACTGTCTGTATCACTCACATTGTCCTTCATGACATAATCTGCTCGAGTATATGGGTAGGCTCTCTCAGGGGTAAAGCGGTCTTTGTCTTTTTTTAGTTTATTAAATTTGCTTTGTTTCAAGCCCGCCTCAAATTCTTTCATCTGTTGGTTCAATTCCTCTAAGCCCTTTTTGAGATCTGCTGGTGAGATGAAGGCCTTAAGCTGTACTTCAAGTCTTTGGATCTCTACTTTCAGCTCTACTGATTTTCTGGCTGCAGTCTGGACTATAAGTACTAGCCAATCCCTGGTGCAGTGCCAAGAGATAAGTGACCATGCCTTTTTAAAAACAAGGTCGTCCTGGAAGATAAACGGTTCAGTTTTGACCAATAAACCTTGCGGGGCCATCTTGTTTCTCAAGTACTCTCTCATCAATAAGCCATGAAGGGCTGTCCTGATTTGGATCTTGCGGGTGTTCATCAGTTCATCCCAATCGGCTACTGTAGGCCCTGGGTCGCTACTACTGAGGCCTTCAAAAGGTTTATCATCTGCTAGAATGCGGTCGATATCGTCCTCACTAAAAGTCAGTCCATGTTCATCCTCCATGTTGACAGATGAGGAGGGCAGGAAGGTTTTTCAAAGAAATAAAGTGGTTGCGTGTGAAAAATATATGCGTGTAGGTCCAAAGGGAAAAGGGAAGGGGACTCCCACAGCTGCACGCTGTCTATAAACAAATTCTAACAGGAGGGGGGAGAGAGAGAGTCAGTGGATTCAGTCTCCCGAGTCATACGTATAAACAAAGTGGAATCCACTCAAGGTGATAGTGATCCCTAGAGTGATGGGGAACACACAGTGTTGTTTAAATGCCCCTCACACACCAACAGGCCCCTTGGTGTCATGCTTCATCATCGGGGCCTTCGCACCCCTCTACGGGATGCGGCGTGCTACGACTCGCGAATACGCAGGAGCACTTGAAGTGAACTATGTGTGGGGGTGTGTGTTTAATACAAGGATGTGAGTGAGGTGAGGTGAAAAAAGTGAGTGGTTAAAAAATACCTGGCACGTGGGAAGAAAAAAACTTTATTAAATCCCCGGCTGGTATTGTTAAAATTTAAAGTGCAGGGCGTGGTTTTAGAAAGATACGTGTTAGGGTATCAAACCGCTGTATTAAAAGTCAACATGTTTCGGAGGTCAAAGCCCCCTTCTTCAGGACAAGGGTGAATGCACTTACCCTCCCCTTACTCACATGTAAGATGTAAAAGTGAAAAATAAAAATTACCACAATGTGTAATGTTCCTCACAAATGTTATATGTAAGTGAGTGTAGTTGCGCCCAATTGGCGTAAGAACCTGTGGAAACAAAATCATAGATAAACATACAGATCTAAGTATCACAGGTTTAGAGGAGAAGAATAATGCTTCTCTGAAAAAACATCAGGTAGAACCCAAAAAATAATTGGAACCTGAAACAGAAAAAAGAAAAAGGACACTACAAACATACACACACGCAAACCAACACAACTCTCTGCTCAGATGGCAGAACAGTGAGGACAAAAGATCTTACTTAGAGTTCCCAAATACAGGACTTCATGAGCCTTTAACGTATATTGGGGAATCCTTCCTTTCTAATCAGAAAACCTAAGAAATCAATATCAGGGATTTAGTAGGAGAAATTAATCATCAGAGCGCCACAACTACAATATGAAACTGCTTCTCTCAGTGGTCTTATAACTCACGGTTACTGCAACAGCTAATCGCCTGCCTTCCCTCAACGCGGCTCCGATGAAGTGAGCTGCAAAAGGATTTGGGCCTCTATATATGCTAGCCTGAGGGTAATTAGTGGAGGTTAATTGAATAATGCAACCCGGTATATGCCCAAATACGGAGAGATATCTCCAGACGTCCGGTAATGCGCTAGCGCCATCCGCTGCTCCCTTGCGCATGCGCACAACCGTTCCCGATAGACGCATGCGCGGCAGACAAAGCTAACGCGCATGCGTCAACGGAGACACTTCGTGAAACCACGAAGCTGTCGGCAGTATGTTAAACGCCTGAAACTGGATTGCGTTTGGGATAAAATGTAAAGGGATGCGGATACAAAATTAAGTATACACTAATAAGGCAAGGAGGCATTTATATGGCCAAAGGTCAAGTGAAGTAAGCACCCATGGCGGTAGTGGTGAATCAAGTTATTTTTTAGAGGTGTAACTACAATTAAAAGGGCTGCTCTCACGGTTGTTTTTAACATGCAATGATTCTTTAAGAGAAGTTGTTATTAGAGAGAGAACGCTTAAAACCAGCTCCCGAAGGGGTACAACCTCCATCACAAATTCGATGGTACCACGTTGTGCTGATGTATTGATGTATTGATCCCTAAATGTCCAGCAAAAAGCATTAGTTGTATGTAACCAAATGTGTACATCAACCACATTATTATGATGAGTGGTCAGATCGAGTGTTACCTGAGAAGGTTCCATGGAATGGAATCATTCAGTCCAGTGGTGTCGGTTCCCAACCGAAACACCCACCGTTGTTCTTTTTCTAGGAGACCTATCTCTGAGGGCAGTTGTTCAATTATTGTCCAATGTAGCTCATTCACACAGTGTTGATTTTCAATATAATGGGTTGACATTTTGGTAGTAAGTTTCTTACACCTGATGTTGCTTTTATGTTCATTTAACCTGACCTTAACAGATCTGGTGGTCATTCCCACATATTCCTTTCCACATGGGCAGGTAATTAGATAGACTACATTTTTACTGTTGCAGTTAGTAAATGCACGCTGTTCCCATGTAGTCCCATTGGAAAAAGTTAGATTTTGGCTCTTTTTTGTAAGGTGGCAGTTATTACAGTTGCCACATGGGTAGTGCCCATGTATGCCTTGCAACCTCGTCTGATCCTTAACAGGAGGGGGTGGTCGAGTGTGAACGAGCATGTCTCTCAAGTTCCTACCCCTTCTGTGTGCAAAGAGAGGTTTCTCCAAAGTTAAGCCACCACTCGTTAAAGTGCGCCAATGTTTGTGGACCAATTTTGTCACTTGATTGCTGACTGGACTGTATGTGGTAACACAAACCGTCCTGTTTTCGGCATCCTCCCTACGTGGATTGTCCTCCAGAAGGGCATCCCGGTTATTGTTTCGTGCTCTGGTGAAGGCTTTTTTAATCACAGTTTCCGGGTATTTTCTCTGTCTTAGTTTTGCACTAAGATCCTTGGCCTGAGTTTTGTATCTGGCCACATCGGTACAGTTCCGCCGTAGGCGTAGGAACTGTCCATAAGGAAGGTTCTCTCTCAGATGACGAGGGTGAAAGCTGTCAAATCTGAGGAGACAGTTCTTCGCCGTGGGTTTGAAGTGTGTTTCCGTTTTTAACATGCCGGCTTCGTGGTAGATATTTAAATCTAAGAAAACCATGTTGGTATTAGATGCCTGGTGGGTAAATTTCAAAAAGGCATTCTGATTGTTGAGCCAGTCAATGAAATCAGTTATCATGGTTGCATCTCCATCCCAGATAACCAGGATATCATCAATGTACCTTCGCCAGGTGCGAATCCTCGCCCTGTGGGGATTGTTTGGGTGCAAGATTTTCGTGGATTCCAAATGGTGGACATACAGTCCAGCCAGACTCGGGGCAAAAGTACTGCCCATACTGGTCCCATGCTTCTGCCAGAAAAGAGTGCCCTCATATTCGAAAAAATTCCTCGTGAGTGCCAGAGAAATGCACTCCATCACTACATTCCGTGGAGTGTGATATTCCCAATTCGTAGAATGCAGTACCTCCTCAATGATTTGGATGGTCTCATCGTGGGGGAGACTCGTATAGAGGCTCTCCACATCCAGGCTTAGCAACATCTGAGAAGTTGGGTCAAATGTTTGATTATTAAGCAGTTGTAATACTGCTTTGGTGTCCCGTAGATAGGTGTCAGTAGCCTGTACTAAAGGCCTCAAGAAAGCATCCGCAAACTTGGATAAAGGTTCCAGGATAGATGAGATTCCGGAAACAATGGGGCGACCAGGGGGGTTCGCCAGGTTCTTGTGAACCTTAGGAATGGTGTAAAAGTAAGGAATGCGAGGGTTCCTCTGGGTCAGGAATTCGGACTCCTTTTTCGTAATCCAGTCATGTGTAAGTGCCTCTTCCACCATACCACCTATCTGGACTCTTAGAGATTCAGTGGGATCCTCCGTAAGAATCTGGTAGTTCCTGTTGTCAGAAAGAAGCCGCCTGCATTCTTTGTCATAGGCTATGGTTGTTTGGATAACCACTGCACCACCCTTGTCTGCTGGTTTTATAATCAGGTTTTTGTTCATCCTCAGTTCTTTGATAGCCTCATTTTCTGTTCTGCTCATATTCTGAAAGACCTTCTGTCTAGTTTCTAGACCTTTCAATTCCTGCATCATGGCTTTTTCGAAAGCCAGTACTTCCACAGGAAGCTGATTATCAAGTGGAGTGAATGTTGACTTGGGTTTTAGACCAGTATCAGAAGTCTCTGTTGGTAGATCCTTGTCTTTGAAGAATGCCCGTAATTTTATAGTTCTTATAAACTCCTGCATTTCCTTATGTAGTAGGAAAATGTCTGGTCTATTGGTGGGGACATAACCCAGGCCTTTATTCAGTACCTCTTTCTGCAGCTCAGTCAGGGGCCACGGGGTTATATTGATGACTAAGTCCCCCTGTGGCTTGTTGACGCCTGATTGGCTGCCATGCTCCTGGTTACGACATGCGGGTCTGATTCCTCTGCGGGCTGCCAATTCACATTGTTGCCCTTCTTGTTCCGCCCTCTGCGGGATCCCTGGCCCCAAGTTAAAAAAGGTTGTTGATTTTGGGGTACATTGGTTTGGTCTGGGACCCACTGGGGGTACATTTGTCCCATTTGAGGTGGGACAAACTGATACTGCGGGAATTGAAAAGGAGGTTGATAAGGGTTAAATTGAGGGCCTTGAAAACCACGCCAACCTCTTTGACGTGGGAATTGGGCTCTTTGTTGACGAAAGCCGCCTCTTTGCTTTCTTTGCTGGAAACCTCCCGATTTATTACTGGAGTTACTGCCATCTGAGTTGACACTGTCTGTATCACTCACATTGTCCTTCATGACATAATCTGCTCGAGTATATGGGTAGGCTCTCTCAGGGGTAAAGCGGTCTTTGTCTTTTTTTAGTTTATTAAATTTGCTTTGTTTCAAGCCCGCCTCAAATTCTTTCATCTGTTGGTTCAATTCCTCTAAGCCCTTTTTGAGATCTGCTGGTGAGATGAAGGCCTTAAGCTGTACTTCAAGTCTTTGGATCTCTACTTTCAGCTCTACTGATTTTCTGGCTGCAGTCTGGACTATAAGTACTAGCCAATCCCTGGTGCAGTGCCAAGAGATAAGTGACCATGCCTTTTTAAAAACAAGGTCGTCCTGGAAGATAAACGGTTCAGTTTTGACCAATAAACCTTGCGGGGCCATCTTGTTTCTCAAGTACTCTCTCATCAATAAGCCATGAAGGGCTGTCCTGATTTGGATCTTGCGGGTGTTCATCAGTTCATCCCAATCGGCTACTGTAGGCCCTGGGTCGCTACTACTGAGGCCTTCAAAAGGTTTATCATCTGCTAGAATGCGGTCGATATCGTCCTCACTAAAAGTCAGTCCATGTTCATCCTCCATGTTGACAGATGAGGAGGGCAGGAAGGTTTTTCAAAGAAATAAAGTGGTTGCGTGTGAAAAATATATGCGTGTAGGTCCAAAGGGAAAAGGGAAGGGGACTCCCACAGCTGCACGCTGTCTATAAACAAATTCTAACAGGAGGGGGGAGAGAGAGAGTCAGTGGATTCAGTCTCCCGAGTCATACGTATAAACAAAGTGGAATCCACTCAAGGTGATAGTGATCCCTAGAGTGATGGGGAACACAGGAGTTTATAAGAACTATAAAATTACGGGCATTCTTCAAAGACAAGGATCTACCAACAGAGACTTCTGATACTGGTCTAAAACCCAAGTCAACATTCACTCCACTTGATAATCAGCTTCCTGTGGAAGTACTGGCTTTCGAAAAAGCCATGATGCAGGAATTGAAAGGTCTAGAAACTAGACAGAAGGTCTTTCAGAATATGAGCAGAACAGAAAATGAGGCTATCAAAGAACTGAGGATGAACAAAAACCTGATTATAAAACCAGCAGACAAGGGTGGTGCAGTGGTTATCCAAACAACCATAGTCTATGACAAAGAATGCAGGCGGCTTCTTTCTGACAACAGGAACTACCAGATTCTTACGGAGGATCCCACTGAATCTCTTAGAGTCCAGATAGGTGGTATGGTGGAAGAGGCACTTACACATGACTGGATTACGAAAAAGGAGTCCGAATTCCTGACCCAGAGGAACCCTCGCATTCCTTACTTTTACACCATTCCTAAGGTTCACAAGAACCTGGCGAACCCCCCTGGTCGCCCCATTGTTTCCGGAATCTCATCTATCCTGGAACCTTTATCCAAGTTTGAGGATGCTTTCTTGAGGCCTTTAGTACAGGCTACTGACACCTATCTACGGGACACCAAAGCAGTATTACAACTGCTTAATAATCAAACATTTGACCCAACTTCTCAGATGTTGCTAAGCCTGGATGTGGAGAGCCTCTATACGAGTCTCCCCCACGATGAGACCATCCAAATCATTGAGGAGGTACTGCATTCTACGAATTGGGAATATCACACTCCACGGAATGTAGTGATGGAGTGCATTTCTCTGGCACTCACGAGGAATTTTTTCGAATATGAGGGCACTCTTTTCTGGCAGAAGCATGGGACCAGTATGGGCAGTACTTTTGCCCCGAGTCTGGCTGGACTGTATGTCCACCATTTGGAATCCACGAAAATCTTGCACCCAAACAATCCCCACAGGGCGAGGATTCGCACCTGGCGAAGGTACATTGATGATATCCTGGTTATCTGGGATGGAGATGCAACCATGATAACTGATTTCATTGACTGGCTCAACAATCAGAATGCCTTTTTGAAATTTACCCACCAGGCATCTAATACCAACATGGTTTTCTTAGATTTAAATATCTACCACGAAGCCGGCATGTTAAAAACGGAAACACACTTCAAACCCACGGCGAAGAACTGTCTCCTCAGATTTGACAGCTTTCACCCTCGTCATCTGAGAGAGAACCTTCCTTATGGACAGTTCCTACGCCTACGGCGGAACTGTACCGATGTGGCCAGATACAAAACTCAGGCCAAGGATCTTAGTGCAAAACTAAGACAGAGAAAATACCCGGAAACTGTGATTAAAAAAGCCTTCACCAGAGCACGAAACAATAACCGGGATGCCCTTCTGGAGGACAATCCACGTAGGGAGGATGCCGAAAACAGGACGGTTTGTGTTACCACATACAGTCCAGTCAGCAATCAAGTGACAAAATTGGTCCACAAACATTGGCGCACTTTAACGAGTGGTGGCTTAACTTTGGAGAAACCTCTCTTTGCACACAGAAGGGGTAGGAACTTGAGAGACATGCTCGTTCACACTCGACCACCCCCTCCTGTTAAGGATCAGACGAGGTTGCAAGGCATACATGGGCACTACCCATGTGGCAACTGTAATAACTGCCACCTTACAAAAAAGAGCCAAAATCTAACTTTTTCCAATGGGACTACATGGGAACAGCGTGCATTTACTAACTGCAACAGTAAAAATGTAGTCTATCTAATTACCTGCCCATGTGGAAAGGAATATGTGGGAATGACCACCAGATCTGTTAAGGTCAGGTTAAATGAACATAAAAGCAACATCAGGTGTAAGAAACTTACTACCAAAATGTCAACCCATTATATTGAAAATCAACACTTTGTGAATGAGCTACATTGGACAATAATTGAACAACTGCCCTCAGAGATAGGTCTCCTAGAAAAATAACAACGGTGGGTGTTTCGGTTGGGAACCGACACCACTGGACTGAATGATTCCATTCCATGGAACCTTCTCAGGTAACACTCGATCTGACCACTCATCATAATAATGTGGTTGATGTACACATTTGGTTACATACAACTAATGCTTTTTGCTGGACATTTAGGGATCAATACATCAATACATCAGCACAACGTGGTACCATCGAATTTGTGATGGAGGTTGTACCCCTTCGGGAGCTGGTTTTAAGCGTTCTCTCTCTAATAACAACTTCTCTTAAAGAATCATTGCATGTTAAAAACAACCGTGAGAGCAGCCCTTTTAATTGTAGTTACACCTCTAAAAAATAACTTGATTCACCACTACCGCCATGGGTGCTTACTTCACTTGACCTTTGGCCATATAAATGCCTCCTTGCCTTATTAGTGTATACTTTATTTTGTATCCGCATCCCTTTACATTTTATCCCAAACGCAATCCAGTTTCAGGCGTTTAACATACTGCCGACAGCTTCGTGGTTTCACGAAGTGTCTCCGTTGACGCATGCGCGTTAGCTTTGTCTGCCGCGCATGCGTCTATCGGGAACGGTTGTGCGCATGCGCAAGGGAGCAGCGGATGGCGCTAGCGCATTACCGGACGTCTGGAGATATCTCTCCGTATTTGGGCATATACCGGGTTGCATTATTCAATTAACCTCCACTAATTACCCTCAGGCTAGCATATATAGAGGCCCAAATCCTTTTGCAGCTCACTTCATCGGAGCCGCGTTGAGGGAAGGCAGGCGATTAGCTGTTGCAGTAACCGTGAGTTATAAGACCACTGAGAGAAGCAGTTTCATATTGTAGTTGTGGCGCTCTGATGATTAATTTCTCCTACTAAATCCCTGATATTGATTTCTTAGGTTTTCTGATTAGAAAGGAAGGATTCCCCAATATACGTTAAAGGCTCATGAAGTCCTGTATTTGGGAACTCTAAGTAAGATCTTTTGTCCTCACTGTTCTGCCATCTGAGCAGAGAGTTGTGTTGGTTTGCGTGTGTGTATGTTTGTAGTGTCCTTTTTCTTTTTTCTGTTTCAGGTTCCAATTATTTTTTGGGTTCTACCTGATGTTTTTTCAGAGAAGCATTATTCTTCTCCTCTAAACCTGTGATACTTAGATCTGTATGTTTATCTATGATTTTGTTTCCACAGGTTCTTACGCCAATTGGGCGCAACTACACTCACTTACATATAACATTTGTGAGGAACATTACACATTGTGGTAATTTTTATTTTTCACTTTTACATCTTACATGTGAGTAAGGGGAGGGTAAGTGCATTCACCCTTGTCCTGAAGAAGGGGGCTTTGACCTCCGAAACATGTTGACTTTTAATACAGCGGTTTGATACCCTAACACGTATCTTTCTAAAACCACGCCCTGCACTTTAAATTTTAACAATACCAGCCGGGGATTTAATAAAGTTTTTTTCTTCCCCACGTGCCAGGTATTTTTTAACCACTCACTTTTTTCACCTCACCTCACTCACATCCTTGTATTAAACACACACCCCCACACATAGTTCACTTCAAGTGCTCCTGCGTATTCGCGAGTCGTAGCACGCCGCATCCCGTAGAGGGGTGCGAAGGCCCCGATGATGAAGCATGACACCAAGGGGCCTGTTGGTGTGTGAGGGGCATTTAAACAAACACTGTGTGTTCCCCATCACTCTAGGGATCACTATCACCTTGAGTGGATTCCACTTTGTTTATACGTATGACTCGGGAGACTGAATCCACTGACTCTCTCTCTCCCCCCTCCTGTTAGAATTTGTTTATAGACAGCGTGCAGCTGTGGGAGTCCCCTTCCCTTTTCCCTTTGGACCTACACGCATATATTTTTCACACGCAACCACTTTATTTCTTTGAAAAACCTTCCTGCCCTCCTCATCTGTCAACATGGAGGATGAACATGGACTGACTTTTAGTGAGGACGATATCGAACGCATTCTAGCAGATGATAAACCTTTTGAAGGCCTCAGTAGTAGCGACCCAGGGCCTACAGTAGCCGATTGGGATGAACTGATGAACACCCGCAAGATCCAAATCAGGACAGCCCTTCATGGCTTATTGATGAGAGAGTACTTGAGAAACAAGATGGCCCCGCAAGGTTTATTGGTCAAAACTGAACCGTTTATTCTTCCAGGACGACCTTGTTTTTTAAAAAGGCATGGTCACTTATCTCTTGGCACTGCACCAGGGATTGGCTAGTACTTATAGTCCAGACTGCAGCCAGAAAATCAGTAGAGCTGAAAGTAGAGATCCAAAGACTTGAAGTACAGCTTAAGGCCTTCATCTCACCAGCAGATCTCAAAAAGGGCTTAGAGGA
>NW_028247701.1:0-71745 GCF_964263255.1 Lissotriton vulgaris | reverse complement strand
GCTTATTATTTTTAAAAAAATCAGGTTCCAGCCACTATGCGGCATATGGAGGAACGACCACTGCGTCCACTCCATCGGAGACTCGATCTGAGCTCCAAACGGAACCGAACCGCCATGTCTATGGTCTCCGTGGATATTTCCCTGGAACTCGGGCACATATAGTAACCCGAAACGCAACTAGCCGATATTATTGGTATACACAAGAAAACTGCGGTCCAGGTTGCCTTAACCTGTGTCCTGACGCAAGACTACTCTAAGGAGACTATTGACTCGCCCTGAGCCACGACAAGGCTTAGATGTTAACAAACAGGCAATTATATTAATTAGTCCGGATGATGATCCCGTTATAGTAGGAGCTGGGATCGAAACGTCGACTTTCACATACAGTGCTGCAAATTAACCATTGTGTCTATTTATTGTGGTTACTGTTGGATAGAGCTTGCCATACTATGTAATGAGGTGCAAGCCCAATTGGCTCCAAAGTTATTGCCTGATATTTCGTTTACTTTGTACCTTTTTCTCAACCTTTTTTCCCTCATGTTGGGTACAGGACTGTGCCCCTCTGTATTTGTTTGTGTTGTCATTTTTTGCGTATCAACATATTGATTTAATAAAAATTCCATGTCCGGCTGGCTATAGGAATCAACTTTATAGTGCTGATTCAAGTCTATAAATACTTTTGTGATCATCCCTCTTATGCTTAGGACCATTGTTTTTTTGAAATAATAAGCTTTGTTGCAACACTCGTCTCCTCTTCACACTCATACAGATACACATATATCAATCATGCATCCTCCTCCAACATGCACAAACAACATTTCTGGATGTTTCTTATGTGCTAATAAATAATAATAATGACTTGTTTGTTTGTCACACTTTGACAACTGGGATTTTGTGCACACACTTTCCCATCCCCTCTAGGAGCCTACGTTGTAGAAGTGCCACGCTCTGGTTCTCGTACAAATGTCATGGGAGGGGCGTGTGATCATACCTTTATGACCACCCCCGCCTAGGGAGGGAAAAGGAGGGTGGAAGCCAGAAGGGGTGGGTCACAAAGACTAATGAGTGGGAGGGAACGGAGCCCTGGTGTCATTTTTTTAGACACAAATATATAATCCGTTTCATACCCAACACGTAGCTAATCAAGTAGCAGGACACGCATTCAAGTATGCCATGGGTGCAGTGCATGCTCAGATTGGCTCAGCGTGCACGGTACCCTTCGGTTAATGCCAGCAAGGAATGAAGCTGAGCCTCTTAAACACTCTCATCACTGCTACACTTAAGGGACCCTGTAATGAATGGAAAGGTTCTTGCTTGTTGGTGCTCCTCAGCTCCAACAAAATCCGACAGTTCGGCAGAGGGCAAAATCAGCTGATACTACTTGCTTTTGCTATTAAGGATGTGCCAACACACTTCCATGCAGCCTGGCAACAGCGAGTTACACTTACACATTTATAATCCCTTCTTGGCATGCTTTCTCCTTGGTCAAGTTGTTGGTTCCCTGCTGCTCTGGACAGTCAAAAGCTTTGAGGTTTCTTTAGGCAAATAATCCTCTTTCTGTCTGGAAATGGGAAGCAGAGTTGCATAGCTCGCCGGGGAAGGTGGGAAGAGTGATCTTCAGAAGATATGGTGAGTTCCTATACACTATTCTATTACTACTGTTGTAGTCTGAAAAACCCTAGTGAAATTGTGGTCACTAGGGCGGGGGAGGCATGTCTGCTGAAACACACAGACTTAGGAAAATGAAGTACAGCTTTGGCATGCATCTTAGTGTGACTTATTGTGCCTGTGGATGAGTACTCCCAACTAACCACTGTGTTTAGAAATTTGAAATAGTTTTACATATAAAGGAATTTTCTGGGACAGACATTGAAAAGAGGTCACTGCAAATTCTGGACATCTGGTCACCCTCATGTTCTTAGTGCCCACCTGGTCACATAATGCTCATAGTGCTTCATGTTTCAGTAGAGGTTTCACACCACCCTCGAATTACTATGCTCCCAATGTTACTGTATCAAAGTGATTCAAAATACACCACTTACATAAATTGCCCAAAAAGTGCACAACCTCTGGTGCTACTAAAACAGTATGTGTCTAAAGGTCCCACATCACGGTGTGTGAATGTATCAAGACTGGGTTTTATTATTTGACACCTGGTTTTTTGCCATTTTGATCCACTGAGCCATCATACATAGGTGTATGGAGAGCTCCAAATCCAGAAACAGAGTAGCAATGCACTACTTTGATAACCTAATAGAACAGTCCCTAATTACGGGGTGGGCAAACGCTGTGAAATTTGTAAGAGTTTTTCAATAACTCTGTGAAATTCTGCAGAGTGAAGCTCAATCAATCAATCAATCAAAGCACTTGTATAACGCGCTACTCACCCGGAAGGGTCTCAAGGCGCTTGGGGGAAGAGGGCCGCTACTGCTCGAACAGCCAGGTCTTGAGTTGTCTCCTTAAGGCGAGGTGGTCCTGGGTCAGCCGAAGGTGGATGGGGAGGGAGTTCCATGTCTTGGCAGCCAGGTAGGAGAAGGATCTGCCTCCGGCGGTGGCTCTTCGGATGCATGGTACAGCGGCGAGGGCGAGGCTGGCAGACCGCAGCTGGCGGGTGGGCGCATGGAAGGTCAGGCGGTCGTTGAGGTACTTGGGGCCCAGGTTGTGGAGAGATTTGTGTGCGTGGGTGAGGAGCCTGAACGTGATCCTCTTGTTGACGGGGAGCCAGTGCAGGTTCCTCAGGTGGCCGGAGATGTGGCTGCGTCGAGGGATGTCCAGGATGAGTCGGGCGGAGGCGTTCTGGATGCGTTGTAGTCTTTTCTGTAGCTTGGCTGTTGTTCCGGCGTAGAGGGTGTTTCCGTAGTCCAGCCGGCTGGTGACGAGGGCCTGGGTGACGTCTTCCTGGTTTCGATCGGGATCCATCGGAAGATCTTGCGGAGCATGCGGAGGGTGTGAAAGCATGAAGAGGAGACGGCGCTGACTTGTCTGGTCATCGAGAGGGAGGAGTCCAGGATGAAGCCCAGGTTGCGTGCGTGGTCTGTCGGCTTTGGGGCGGTGCCCAGGGCTGGGGGCCACCAGGAGTCGTCCCAGGCGGAGGGTGATGGCCCAAGGATGAGGACTTCCGTCTTGTCTGAGTTCAGTTTCAAGCGGCTGTTCTTCATCCACTCGGCGACGTCTTTCATCCCTTTGTGGAGGTTGGTTCTGGCGGTGTCGGGGTCTCTGGTGAGGGAGAGGATCAGCTGGGTGTCGTCGGTGTAGGAGATGATGTTGAGGTTGTGTTGGCATGCGATGGCTGCGAGAGGTCTCATGTAGACGTTGAAGAGGGTGGGGCTGAGTGATGATCCTTGTGGGACGCTGCAGATGACTTCGGTGGCCTCGGAGCGATACGGGGGGAGGCTGACTCTCTGTGTTCTTCCAGCGAGGAACGAGATGATCCACTTCAATGCCTTCTCTTGGATGCCGGTGTTGCTGAGGCGTTGGGCTAGGGTGCGGTGGCAGACAGTGTCGAACGCGGCGGAGAGGTCCAGGAGGATGAGTGCCGCTGTTTCCCCGTTGTCGAGAAGGGCTCGGATGTCGTCGGTGGCTGCGATGAGGGCGGTCTCGGTGCTGTGGTTGGCTCTGAAACCGGACTGCGAGGGGTCGAGGGATCCATTCGTCTCGAGGAAGGCGGCAAGCTGTCTGTTGGCGATCTTCTTGATGACTTTGGCAGGAAAAGGGAGGAGCGAGATGGGGCGGAAGTTTTTGAGGTCGGTGGGGTCCGCTGTTGGTTTCTTCAGTAGGGCGCTGAGCTCTGCGTGCTTCCAGCTCTCCGGGAAGGTGGCGGTGTCGAAGGAGGTGTTGATGACGTCTTGGAGTTGGGGTGCGATGGTGGAGTCGGCCTTGCTGAAGATGTGGTGGGGGCAGGGGTCAGTCGGAGATCCGGAGTGGATGGTGTTCATCGTGCGGGCTGTGTCTTTGGTGGTCACTGCGGTCCAGGTGCGGAGGGTGGCGGAGGGGTACGTTGGTTCGGCGGTTGGGTGCGAGGATGGGGCGCCGAAGCTGTTGTGGATGTCGGCAATCTTGCGGTGGAAGAACGAGGCGAGGGAGTCGCAGAGATCTTGTGAAGGGGTGATGTCGTTGTTGCCGGTGCTGGGGTTGGAGAAATCCTTGACGATGCTGAAGAGTTCCTTGCTGTCGTGGGAGTTGTTGTCCAGTCGATCCTTCAGTGATTTCTTCTTGGTGGTGCGGATGAGCTGGTGGTGCTTGCGGGTCGCGTGTTTGAGGGTGGTCAAGTTGTCAGTGGTCCGGTCGAGGAGCCAGGTTTTCTCGAGGGTGCGGCAGGTCTTCTTGGAGTCCTTGAGTTCGTCGGTGAACCAGGGGGCCTTCTTGCTTCTGGGTTTGCTGGGAGGGTTCTTCATTGGTGCGAGGTCGTCAGCGCAGGCGGTCAGCCACTGCGTGAAGTTGCGGGCTGCTTCGTTGGGGTCCGGTGTGCTGGCAGGTGGGTTCTGGCTGAGGGAGGTGGTGAGCTGGTCGGCGGTGATCTTGCTCCAGCTTCTGTGGGGAGCCTCTTGCGGGTGGTGGTGGGTGGTGGTTTTTCTGAAGTAGAAGTGGACGCAGCTGTGGTCGGTCCAGTGAAGTCCGGTGGAGTGGCTGAAGGCAATGTGCTTGCTGGATGAGAAGACGGGGTCAAGCGTGTGGCCGGCGTAGTGGGTGGGGGTGTTGACCAGTTGCTTGAGTCCGAGGTTGGCGAGGTTGTCCAGCAGGGTGACGGTGTTGCGGTCCTTGTTGTTCTCCAGGTGGAAGTTGAGGTCCCCTAGGAGGATGTAGTCGGCGGAGGGGAGGGCGTGCGGGCTGATGAATTCCGTGATGTCTTCGCTGAATTGTGTGCGTGGTCCCGGGGGTCTGTAGACGAGGGTACCCCTGAGGGTCGTCTTAGGGTCGGTGTGAATCTGGAAGTGGAGGTGTTCGGCGGCGGTGTAGGGGTCGTAGGTGTTGGTCGTAATGCGGATGGTGTTCTTGTGGACGATGGCGATGCCTCCCTTAGTCTGGTTGATGCGGTCTCTCCTGATGATCTTGTATCCATCCGGGATGGCGATGGCGATGTCTGGGGCTGAGGAGGCGTTCATCCAGGTTTCAGTGAGGAACGCGACGTCTGGTGATGTTGTGTCGGGATATATGATGTTAGCACGCATACTTTTAGCACGCATACCATTACCACTAAGCATGAGCGAATTTTGCGGATCTCGCGTTCGCAAATTTTGCGGATTTGCGGATTCGCAATCCGCAAAATCCGCGAATTCCCGCGAATTTGCGGATTTTTTTTTTTTTGTGTTCGCCCGTGTTTCTGCCAGTTCGCGAGGGTTTTTACAATTTCGCAATTTGCGAACTTACCTGTCGGGTCGCAAGTTTTGCGAACTTGTTGTTTCTACGTGTCCAGCCTGTTTGGGACACTCTTCTTCATCACTGCCACTCTCTGTCACCACTGCCACTCTCTGACTACTCATGCCACCCTCTGGCCCACCCATGCCACCCTCTGTTTCATCACCACACCCTCTGGTTGTCCAGTGTACATTATTTTCGGCAAAGCAAAGCACACCTTCCCTGCCTCAAGTGACCTGAATTAATTTGGGGCTGATTAATGTGTCACAGAATATTTTTTTAGCTGGCACCTGCTTCCTTAGTGCGCCCTGATTAGTGATCTTTTGCACTTGCTAAGTGCTTTCATTGTTGCAAAATTAGTTACAACACCTGCCCTGCCCCAACTGACAATAATGAATTAGGGGCTGATTAATGGATTTTAACTTTCAGCCTGGCTCCTGCTTGTCTCCCTTAGCTGTAATTCAGGACCTTTGTGGCATATGTGTAACTATTCTGAGGTTCAGAGCAGGGTCACATAATAGTTTCAACTGGCAACTGAACTCTGGAGGGGCCCCTCAGGAAGCACTACAGGAAATGGCTACTAATGATGAGCCTGAACTTTTGAACCTGGTAAGTAGTTACTTTCAGTTTTGCTAAGATCGTATTTCTGCAATTTTGCACTTATTCGCGGGGCGCGAACTCACGCGAACAGTGCGAGCAGTGCGAGCAAAATCCGCTGCTCGCGGATTTGCGGATTTTGCGGGAGATTCGCGAATCTCGCGGATTGCGAATTTCCCGAAAATCCGCAAAATCCGCGAGCGGAACGGATTTTCCGCCCATGCCTAATTACCACGCATTTTTTACAACGCAGGACCTTTTACAACGAATACCTTTACAACGCATTACACTACAACGCAGATACTATTACAACGCATACCATTACAACGTAAGCATAGGTAAGTATATAATATTTTTAAATAATGTAATTAATAATTATTTAAATATTTTAATTAATTATTAAATATTTTATTATTAAATATTTGAATTAATTATATTAATCTTTATTTAATAATTTGTAAATATATATGTTAAAAATACCCCTGTACCCCAAAACCCAAACCCAACCCTGAAACCTAAAAATACCCCTGTACCCCAAAACACAAACCCAACCCTGAACCCTAAAAATACCCCTATACCCCAAAACCCAAACCCAGCCCTGAACCCTAAAAATACCCCTGTACCCCAAAACCCAAACCCAACCCTGAAACCTAAAAATACCCCTGTACCCCAAAACCCAAACCCAACCCTGAACCCTAAAAATACCCCTGTACCCCAAAACCCAAACCCAACCCTGAACCCTAAAAATACCCCTGTACCCCAAAACCCAAACCCAGCCCTGAACCCTAAAAATACCCCTGTACCCCAAAACCCAAACCCAACCCTGAAACCTAAAAATACCCCTGTACCCCAAAACACAAACCCAACCCTGAACCCTAAAAATACCCCTATACCCCAAAACCCAAACCCAGCCCTGAACCCTAAAAATACCCCTGTACCCCAAAACCCAAACCCAACCCTGAAACCTAAAAATACCCCTGTACCCCAAAACCCGAACCCAACCCTGAACCCTAAAAATACCCCTGTACCCCAAAACCCAAACCCAGCCCTGAAGCCTAAAAATACCCCTGTACCCCAAAACCCAAACCCAGCCCTAAAACCTAACAATACCCCTGTACCCCAAAACCCAAACCCAACCCTGAAACCTAAAAATACCCCTGTACCCCAAAACCCAAACCCAATACCCCTAATAAATGTTTTTAAAAAAAGATAAACTTACCTATACTTACGTTGTAATGGTATGCGTTGTAATAGTATCTGCGTTGTAGTGTAATGCGTTGTAAAGGTATTCGTTGTAAAGGGTCCTGCGTGGTAATAGTTTCGTTGTAACAGTATTTTGTGCTAAAAGATGCGTGGTAACAGTTACATACCGTTGTGTCGAGCAGGTTCCAGAGTTCGACGGTGTGTCTGTGGACGGAGCGGGTGTTGAGCATTATGCACTTGAGGTCGGTGCTGGGGTTACGCTTGGCGGGTGTGATGCATGTTCGGAGGCAGGTGAACTTGCAGGTTGTGCAGGTGAAGGGTCCGTGGAAGCGTTTCGGGGCGGCCCGGCAGCAGGCGGGGTTCCGGCCGGCATTGAGTGCGTTGAGTGCGGCGGCTTCGTAGGTGTGACGAGTCGTCTGTCGTCGGTGGGGGCCAGGGGTCATGGCGCTGGGCGCGGTCCAGGCGCGGACGGGCGCAGACGGGCTTGCCTTAGGCACGCCTTCGGCGCGCCAGCGGCGCGTCCGCTGCGCGGCCTCACACGGCCGCCATTTATGGGTATCTGGGGCAGGAGGGGTCAGCTGAGAGGTGGGCGGCGGGAGGGTAGGCGGGGAAGAGACCGATTTGCGGGCAAAACGGTGGGAAAGGGTGGCGGGGGGACGGGCTCAGGCCTGATTTCTTATAGACAGCTTTTGCTGATGACTCAGCAACTTTGAGGGTTTTATCGCCTGGTGTCTACTGGTATGCCCTTAGCGATTGGTTTAGCTTGCATTTTAGACCTTTTAGGTACAGGAATCTTTTAGAGACAGGAATCCTTGTGCTTCCAGTGTGTTGACCAGGCCAGTCACTAGTGCGGCACATAGTTAGGTAAACCTCCTGGTGAACTGGGCCAGTTAGTTAGATCAGCCTGACCTTGGACTGTACACTTCTGAAGGGTTGTTTTCAGCTGACCCAGTTGACCATTTTATCCTTTTATTGTGCAAGGTGATCCATATGTTTCTACTGCTGGCAAATGGTGGGTGAGGTTAGTAGAGAGAGTCATCTCCTGCTGAAGGTGATCTCTTTCGTCTCTTGCCATTATTCGGAAGGTTTCAACCAGGTGAATCACAGGATTTGATAGTATTGAAAAGTCTATTACTGTGCTGTTTCAGTGGATGTGAAAAGAAGGCCCTGGTAGGCTATCCATAAGGGAGCAGCCATTGATTACTCTAAGAATGAGGTGCTGTATTTTATTGACAAATTTGATGTCCTTTTTGTCCAGTCAAAAAGATGGGCGCTTGCTTTACTGAGGGATAGCTCAGTATGCCTTTTGAGCTGCCAGGATGTCGTTTGTTGGTGGTGAACCCTGCATGTTCATACTAAAGTCCCCTGAAAGAACTAATTCTGTTGGATTTGGCCCAATCAGAAACTCAATGAGCTCTATTTTCAGGCATTCACCTTTGCTGTTGGTAGCACATATATGTTCACTAATGCCAGCAGGGTATATATATATATATATATATATATATATATATATATATATATATATATATATATATATATATATATATATATATATATATATATATATTACCTACTGGCGGTCGCCAGTAGGTAGTTATAGTTAGGATTTTTTTCAATGTTAAATCTGAAAATTCTATTTGGAATAACTTTGGCGCCGGTTGACGAATCTGCCTGAAAATTTCCTCAAAATGGCCTCGCGGCGTTCCGGTCCTTCCCTGAAAGTTTGGGGGGGATTCGTCAAGCTGGGGCCGAGATAAAAGGGGGGTCCCAAAACGCGTTTTCCCCATGTTAATTTCCATAGGGCGGTCGATTTCACTTTTAGCCCGAACGGCTGAATGGATTTCCACCAAACTTGGCAAAATTGTAGGGACTGGTAGCCCGATGTGCCTTTGCTATGTCTCAAGATATGTGCTCCAGTGGATTTTGAGTAATTAAGGTTCAAAAAAATATATATATCTATAGCCGCGCTCCGGTACGCGCACCGGTACGCGCACCGGGCGCTTACCGCGACTTGCGCGCTGAAAGCTGATTGGCTCTGGGATGTCTGTAAACATTCTAAACAGTCCGGAGCGGCCGCCATCTTGTGTCTCGGTAGGATCGAGACACGAGAGGTGGCCAAAACAAAGAGGGAAATGACCATAAGGGGGCAGAGTAGACCCCCCTTGACCCCCTAGGTTTGATGTGGGGACCATAAAAGGGCCCCGCGGAGCAAAAAAAAATAAAAAAAATTTTTGATTTTCGCGGGGTGAGCGCCCGGTACGCGCACCGGTACGCGCACCGGTAAGCGTACCGGGGAGTGTACCATGGGGAAAAAGAATAACAGTTTTAAAAGTAGCTGTTTAAAAAAAAAATGTTTTTTTTTTTTTTTTTATACATACACATACATATATATATAAATGCATATGCATATATATATATGCATATATGTGTATATGTGTGCGTGTAGAGAGAGGTAGAGAGGTAGAGGTGTAGAGGTAGAGAGGTAGAGAGGTAGCGGTAGAGAGGTAGAGATTAGTAGAGAGAGATGAAGAGAGTGGTAGAGAGGTAGAGAGTAGAGAGTGAGTAATAGAGAGTAGAGAGTGAGTAGTAGAGAGTAGTAGAGAGCAGTAGAGAGAGTAGCAGAGAGTGAGTAGTAGAGAGTAGTAGAGTGAATAGTAGAGTGAGTAGTAGAGAGTAGTAGAGAGTGAGTAGTAGAGAGTGAGTAGTAGACAGTAGTAGAGAGTAAGTAGTAGAGTGAGTAGTAGAGAGCAGTAGAAAGTGAGTAGTAGAGAGTAGTAAAGAGTGAGTAGTAGAGAGTGAGTAGTAGAGAGTGAGTAGTAGAGAGTAGTAGAGAATGAGTAGCAGAGAGAATAGTAGTGAGTAGTAGAGAGTGAGTAGTAGAGTGAGTAGTAGAGACTAGTAGAGAGAGAGTAGTAGAGAGTGAGTAGTAGACAGTAGTAGAGAGTGAGAAGTAGAGAGTGAGTAGTAGAGAGTAGTAGTGAGTAGTAAAGAGTGAGTAGTAGAGAGAGTAGTAGAGAGTGAGTAGTAGAGAGTAGTAGATAGTGAGTAGTAGGGAGTAGTGAGTAGCGAGTAGTAGGGAGTGAGTAGTAGAGAGAGAGTAGTAGAGTAGTAGAGAATGAGTAGTAGACAGTGAGTATTTGAGAGTAGTGGAGTAGGAGAGAGTAAGTAGTAGAGAGTAGTGGAGAATATTCCAAAGTTTGGCACAGCACCACTTTCACAATGAGTCCAATCAAATCATATCACTTAGAGTCCTTATTGAAGCGTTGAATCTTGGTGTATATTCAAATGCTTTTATTTTCCTTAAGTTTATGTACCACAGCCAGCCGAAAGGTTTCGTTCTGTACAACAGAACTTCTTCAGGGCGTTCTTATTTCCTTCAAGTTATGTCGGTATCCAGTTGTCATATAACTAGATATTTCTTCCAAATGTTAGACGAGACATAAGTATATTCTTATTCAAAGTGACTAGGTATCAATTTTACCCACACAATTCGGGCAGACTTGAGTAATTTATAGCATCCTCAAAGTCAGTCTTTCAAAAATTTCAAAGTATAGGACATGATAATCCAAATCCAAATGTTTCTCAAGAAAAGTAATTTACAATCGTTCGGAATATCGGTGTTTGGGCAGATATGATCCAGGGACCCCCAGTATGCAAGGGGAATTAGTCCCCCCTCTACAAACGCGCCAGTGGCCTGCATTGCAGAGAGGTGTAACAAGGGTGTGGCCTCATTACACTTCTCTGCAATGCAGCTCCCTCGCGCATACTGGAGGCTCCTGGTGGACCAGTTGACCCCAGGGACCCCCAGTATGCAAGGGGAATTAGTTCCCCCTCTGCAAACGCGGCAGTGGGCTGCGTTGCAGAGAGGTGTAACAAGGGGCATAGTCTCATTACACCTCTGCAATGCAGCCCCTGGCGCATACTGGAGGTTCCAGGTGGGCTAATTGGCCCCCAGGGGCCCCCAGTATGCAAGGGGAATTAGTTCCCCCTCTTCAAACATGCACGGGGGCTGCGTTGCAGAGAGGTGTAAAAAGGGTTGTGGCTTCATTACACCTCTCTGCAATGCAGTCCCCTGGCGCATACTGGAGATTCCTGGTGGGCTTTCAGGTCTTATATAGTTAGGAATTAGCATTAAAAAAACCTTTGAAATTCACTGAAAAAACCATAGGTTTCACACCAGTTATAGTTAGGAATTAGCATTTAAAAAACCTTTGAAATTCACTGAAAAAACCATAGGTTTCAGACCAGTTATAGTTAGGAATTAGCATTTAAAAAACCTATTAAATTCACTGACAAAACCATAGATTTCACACCATTTATAGTTAGCTGGAAATTTTACTGACATAAAACCATTGAAATTCCCACGTTATAGTTAGTTGGACTCACTATAACTTGCGCGCCTGTAATGCACTGCTGATGACGTCACATATTACATCACTCATGACATGGTCAGTGACATCACTCATGACATCACTGATGACACCATCCTTGTGACAGAGTGACAGACCTAATTTCAGTGTAATGTAACGCTTGAAACACATATTCAAAAATAGAAACAAACATTTTCAAAAAAATGGAGATACCCAAACCAGTAACAACAACCAATTCAGTAATTCCACCATCTATATACACATCCACTCATTCACCAACAGTTCTATATAGTCACTCATATATATACTCACTCATCATATGTAGTGATACACCTATACATCCTGTTACACATCAGCAGTCATCCAAAAGTTACTCACACACATACTCACACATGCAAATAAACTATTGAACATCCATTTATTTGCATATACATTTATACACACACTACCACCTTACTTCTAAGGAAACTTACCCATACTTACTCTCTTAAACAATCACTTATAGAAACACATACTTATTTAAACAGGAACTCCTACAATCTCTCACTATATATACTATACTCACTTATATACATCAATACTCACATATACTAGATTAAAACATATGTCGTTACTAATGAAGACACTAGTGAGACAGTCATTCACTCACTAACACACACATATACACACTCATCCACCCATACAGTCCTGCACATATGCTGTCTTCAAAACACATACAAACAGTGAGTCAGTCACCAACCCCTGCAGCCACTTATACACAAAGAGAAACACTGATACAAACATTTAAATATTTAAACAATACTCGCTAATATATGTATTCACTAAGATACACGTAATAAGCCAGTTACCCAACCAATTTTTTTTTAAAAAAACATCCATTTACACACTTATTTAAACATTTATTCTTCCATCGACCTTTACAAATACATATATAAAACAAATTTATTTTTCAGAAAGACACACATTCACTGGATGGTGTCATCAGTGATGTCATGAGTGATGTCACTGACCATGTCATGAGTGATGTAATATGTGACGTCATCAGCAGTGCATTACAGGCGCGCAAGTTATAGTGAGTCCAACTAACTATAACGTGGGAATTTCAATGGTTTTATGTCAGTAAAATTTCCAGCTAACTATAAATGGTGTGAAATCTATGGTTTTGTCAGTGAATTTAATAGGTTTTTTAAATGCTAATTCCTAACTATAACTGGTGTGAAACCTATGGTTTTTTCAGTGAATATATATATATATATATATATTCACTGAAAAAACCATAGGTTATAGACCATATATAGTTAGGAATTAGCATTTACAAAACCTTGAAAATTCACTGAAAAAACCATAGGTTATAGACCATATATAGTTAGGAATTCGCATTTACAAAACCTTATTTTACTCACACAAAACCATTGAAATTCCATATATAGTTAGTTGCACTAACTATATATCGCGCACCCGCAATCCAATGCTGATGATGTCACATATTACACCATTCATGACATGGTCAGTGACATCACTGATGACATCACCGATGACATCTCAAATGACACTTAATACATTTAATTTGAAAAGGAACAAATGAGGGGTTTCATTTTGCCATAGAAATGTTATATATTACCTACTGGCGGTCGCCAGTAGGTATATATAGTTAGGATTTTTTTGAATAGGGATTTCTGTGATTTCAGTGATGTCATCAGTGATGTCACTGACCATGTCATGACTGATGTAATATGTGACATGATCAGCAGTGGATTGCGGGTGCGCGATATATAGTTAGTGCAACTAACTATATACGGAATTTCAATGGTTTTGTGTGAGTAAAATAAGGTTTTGTAAATGCGAATTCCTAACTATATATGGTCTATAACCTATGGTTTTTTCAGTGAATTTTCAAGGTTTTGTAAATGCTAATTCCTAACTATATATGGTCTATAACCTATGGTTTTTTCAGTGAATTTCAATGGCTTTTTAATAGCAAATATCAAAAGCTGTAAAATGTATTCTTCTTTTAAAGGAAAAATATACTTTATATGTATTTAATATCATTTTTTTATGTATATACATTTTTTGAGGGAACGAATTTATCAACTATCATGCTGAAGAAGAGTGTGGGGAAAAAAAACCAAAGAGGAGGACTAAGAGGAAAGAACAATCATTTCAAAAATACAATTGCTTTAAAGCATGAAGTGCTTTTATACACATTTACATTTAAATAACCCATATTAGAACATACAAAATATCTACAGAGGAGACAGTGTACATTGAATTTTAGACTCTTCATTGGTACCTACATGTTGGTACTTACATCACCCACACAACACAACAGCTCTATTCAGAGCTACCCTACCTCAAAGCACTCTAAAATATTATTTTACTATTTCCCTTGGTTTTCCCCTTGTTACGCTTTCCGGAACGCTACCCGGTGCGCGGACCGGGCGCTAACCGTGCGAAAATTTGAAAAAAAAATTGGTTTTTTTTACATATATGGGCCTCCTCAGCCACCCTCAGAAAACCTAGGGGGTCAGGATATGTCTCCCGTGCCCCCTTATACCCATTCCCAACATTGTTTATCCTCCATCTTGTGACTAAATTCGTCCGAAACACAAGATGGCGAACTCCCGTTACGCTACCGGTCAGCTACCCGGTTCGCGTACCGGGTAGCGCTTCCACCGCGAAAAATCGAAAAAAAATGTATTTTATTTTTTTGCCCCGCGGGGCTTTTTAATAGCCCCCACATCAATCCTAGGGGGTCAGGAGGGGTCTACCTTGCCCCCTTTCATTCATTTCCCCCTTCGTTTATTTCCACCTCTTGTCTCTCGATCCTACCGAGAGACAAGATGGTGGCCGCTCCGGACTGTTTAGAATGTTGACAGTCACCGGAGAGCCAATCCGCTTCTCCTCGCGAAGTTCCGTTACGCGTCTGGTACGCGAACCGGGGCGCTAACCGGGACGCTGTCACAGATATATATATTTTTTTGAACGTTAATTTCTCAAAATCCACTGGAGCACATATCTTGAGACCTAGCAAAGGCACATCGGGCAAACAGTCTCTACAATTTTGCCAAGTTTCATAGAAATCCATTCAGCCGTTCGAGCTAAAAGTGAGTCCACCCGCCCTATGGAAAACTCAATGTTAAAAACACATTTTGGGACCCCCCTTTTTTCTCGGCCCCCGCTTGACGAAACCCCCCCAAACTTTTAGGGGACGCTCAGAAACAAAATGTGCCATTTTGCTGAAAATTTCAGCCAATTCCCTGCATCAACGCCAAAGTTATTCAACATAGAATTTTCAGAAATCCCTATTCAAAAAAATCCTAACTATATATACCTACTGGCGACCGCCAGTAGGTAATATATAACATTTCTATGGCAAAATGAAACCCCTCATTTGTTCTTTTTCAAATTAAATGTATTAAGTGTTACCACTTTATGCCAATCAAGATGGAGAAGTGTGGCTCAGGGGTTAGAGGCGGCAGACCCGGAAGCTGAGATCGGCCCTGGACCAGGGTTCAATTCCCCGCCCCGACGGGGGTTGGGCTCAATAATTCCACGGACTCGATAATTCTCGCTCCGGTGCCTACTCGACTCACGGGTTCACACTCTGCGACTCTGGGCAATAGCTTGCTTAATCTCCACAACGGCCCCTTGCGGCGGGATGCCTGGCTTTCACCTTGTGGATACCCTGCCGGGGTATCTCACAGGGGAATACCAGGACGGGTTCCCTAAGCAAGCGCATAGATGCCTGCGATGTGGGCGATTTGCGCTATATAAATACATGTACATTTACATTTACATTTACAAGATGACTTCAGGTGTGCCATACTTTTGTCATAAGTAAGACTGTTAGCATCTTGGGAGACTGCATATCAGAATTTTTTTAATGAAATATAAGAGGATTTGAGAAGTCACTCAAAATGTGCCCTAATTTTTCTTTCTTCAGCACTAATCATAATTTCTATGGCAAAATGAACCCCTTCATTTTGTTCCTTTGCAAATTAAATGTTTTAAGTGTTAACACTTTATTCCAATCAAGATGACTTCAGGTGTGCCATACTTTTGTCATAAGTAAGACTGTTAGCGCTCTAGTTGTTCTTTAGAACACTGTGGGACATTCTGTCACAGGCTATAGTTGGGCTACATCTGGCTGATATTTGGGCTACGTTTGGTTTTTTTTTGTCTCTGGTGGCCATCTTTGGGCTACATTGGGCTACATTGGGCTACATTGGGCTACATTAGGGCTCTAACATATATATAGCCCAATGTAGCCCAATATATATTTTTCAAGGTTAATTTTCGTAAAAACCACTGGAGCATATATCATGAGACATAGCAAAGGCACATCGGGCTACCAGTCCATACAATTTTGCCAAGTTTTGTGGAAATCCATTCAGCCGTTCGAGCTAAAAGTGAGTCCAACCGCCCTATGGAAAACTCAATGTTAAAAACACGTTTTGGGACCCCCCTTTTTTCTCGGCCCCCGCTTGACGAAACCCCCCCAAACTTTCAGGGGACGCTCAGAAACAAAATGTGCCATTTTCCTGAACATGTCTGCCAATTCCGTACATCAACGCCAAAGTTATTCAACATAGAATTTTCAGAAATCCCTATTCAAAAAAATCCTAACTATATATACCTACTGGCGACCGCCAGTAGGTAATATATAACATTTCTATGGCAAAATGAAACCCCTCATTTTGTTCCTTTTCAAATTAAATGTATTAAGTGTTACCACTTTATGCCAATCAAGATGACTTCAGGTGTGCCATACTTTTGTCATAAGTAAGACTGTTAGCGTTCTAGTTGTTCTTTAGAACACTCTGGGACATTCTGTCATTGGGCTATAGTTGGGCTACATCTGGCTGATATTTGGGCTACATTTGGGCTCTTTTGTCTCTGGTGGCCATCTTGGGAGACTGCATATCAGAATTTTTTTAATAAAATATAAGAGGATTTGAGAAGTCACTCAAAATGTGCCCTAATTTTTCTTTCTTCAGCACTAATCATAATTTCTATGGCAAAATGAACCCCCTCATTTTGTTCCTTTGCAAATTAAATGTTTTAAGTGTTAACACTTTATTCCAATCAAGATGACTTCAGGTGTGCCATACTTTTGTCATAAGTAAGACTGTTAGCGCTCTAGTTGTTCTTTAGAACACTCTGGGACATTCTGTCACAGGCTATAGTTGGGCTACATCTGGCTGATATTTGGGCTACATTTGTTTTTTTTTTGTCTCTGGTGGCCATCTTTGGGCTACATTGGGCTACATTGGGCTACATTGGGCTACATTTGGGCTCTAACATATATATAGCCCAATGTAGCCCAATATATATTTTTCAAAGTTAATTTTTGTAAAAACTACTGGAGCATATATCTTGAGACATAGCAAAGGCACATTGGGCTACCAGTCCCTACAATTTTGCCAAGTTTTGTGGAAATCCATTCAGCCGTTCGAGCTAAAAGTGAGTCCAACTGCCCTATGGAAAACTCAATGTTAAAAACACGTTTTGGGACCCCCCTTTTTTCTCAGCCCCCGCTTGACGAAACCCCCCCAAACTTTAAGGGGACGCTCAGAAACAAAATGTGCCATTTTCCTAAAAATTTCAGCCAATTCCGTTCATCAACGCCAAAGTTATTCAACATAGAATTTTCAGAAATCCCTTTTCAAAAAAATCCTAACTATATATACCTACTGGCGACCGCCAGTAGGTAATATATATATATATATATATATATATATATATATATATATATATATATATATATATATATATATATATATATTATCCACCAATTTGTTCACTCAAAGGTGCTCGCTTTGCACACCCGGTGCAGGACAACAGGGATGAATGTCCCCCCACTCGTAATTGTTCACCAAGAAGGAATTAATGTCCGCACTCGCTCAATACGATAAATTGGGTTTATTAACAAGAGACTTAAAAAAAAATCCCCTTCACCTACGCGTTTCGACCGCAGGTCTTGTTCACAGTGTTGCCACTAGTCCATGATTTCTTTCTAAGTTATATACCTTCCTGTCCATGTTGCATATAATGGTGCATTGTGGGTGAGGTAGTTTATAATAACAATTGGATATTTAAACGTTTGTTTCACAGAAAACTAATATACAGTTAGTAATTATTGCGGTCACCATATGAATAGTTCAATACTCCCAATTGTAAAAAATATATAAGATCCCTATTACCAATCTTTGTCGCTTACCACAATAGGAATTATCTATTTAACCATTGTAAGGATGTTAAGACGACTTATACAAAAAGTAATACATTCATAAGTTGAAATGCATTTACTATTCATTGTAATGTAATCTTTAGTGTGGGCTAAGTGCCGTTGGGATTCCCATTCAATACCAATTGGAACATACTTCTTAGTATTGGCTTAGTGCCTTTAGAGTCTGTAGTTGTGACCTTTTTGCAACAATTCTGGCATCAATGGTTTTTCAAGCAATCAATTACAGTGTTAACCATGTCCCTTTTATATTCAGTTCACAGGTGGACGTGCATTTCTTCGTCCATATTTAGTCCCCTCGGCGTTTTAGTTTGAAATCTGATAATCAGGCGTGACTCCAGTCGTCTCAGTTGTTGTTTTCTATTCCCTCCTCTTTCATTTGGAGGGATAGTCGCCAGTCGCTATAGCGAGCATCTTTCCATGTTTTTCCTTTATGTTTAGACTTATGTTTCGCTATTGCGTAGGACATGTCGCCATTCTGGATGGCCCTGATATGTTCAAGAATCCTGTTATGTTACGGACAAGTTGTCATTCCAATATAATTTTTACCACATGCACATGTTAGCATGTATACCACATATGTGGTTTTGCATGTGATAGTGTCCTCCACATTAAAGATCTTACCCTGTGGGTCAGTCAGAGATTTCAAGGATTGGCCTATTGTACATGCCTTGCATTGATAGCATTTGTTAAAGCCACTCTGTTTTGATGTTAGCCAATCCTTTCTCTTTTTCAATTGAAAGTGGCTTCTCACAAGTTTGTCTTGTAGTGAAGGTGGTCTCCTATAGGTCATAAGAGGATTTTCTCCTAGTTGTCCACCAATATCAGGGTCCTTCTTGAGGACGTTCCAATATTTATTGAGTATTCTTCTCACATTTTGACTCTCTTTGCTATAGGTCGTGATCATCCTGATGGGTTCAGTTTGTTTTTTTGTCTTGTCCATTTCAGATTTATTGATCAAAGTTTCTGTTCTATTCAAAGCTTTGGCTTTTAGTTCTCCTTTTTTTACATCATTGTATTTGTATCCTCTTTTGAGGAATCTCTTGGCAGTTTCTTTGTACTTACAATTCATTTCTTTCATATTGGAGCAGTTTCTTTTCATCTTGATGAATTCCCCATAAGGGATACTTTTTTTCAAGTTTGTGGGATGGAAGCTATCTCCATGTAATATACTGTTCGTAGCCGTGGTTTTGCGGTGGACTGTTGTTTCAATAAGTCCATTCGCCACATAGACCTTAGTATCTAGAAAGACTATTTCCTTGTCGCTGATTGTAGATGTGAGTCTCAATCCTATTTCATTGTTGTTAAGTTCATCTAGGTACTTATTGAATTCCATGGTTGTACCGTTCCAAATCAGGAATAGGTCATCGATAAAGCGGAGCCAGAGTATGACCTTAGATGTATAGTGGTCATACTCTTCTCCCCAAGCTATTGTTCTTTCCCACCAACCCATTGCTAGGTTGGCGTAGCTTGGGGAAAATGCGACTCCCATGGCAGTTCCGCATCATTGAGCATAGTGCGTTTTGTTGAAAAGAAAGATGTTATTATTAAGACAAAGTTCAGTCATTTCCTTGATCATACGCCAGTGCTATAATTCTTCAAGAGGTTTTTGTTTAAAGAACGATTCCATAGCTGTAAGACCCATGTTATGAGTTATGGAAGTGGATAAAGACACTACATCAATAGTGGCTAGTTGATATCCTTCCACCCAGGCAATGTTCATCAAATTCCGTAAAAAGTCTCCTGTGTCCTTGATATATGACGTTAGAGTAGGGACTATCGGTGCCAAAAAGGAGTCGACATAGATTGAAAGATTCTCATATATTGAGCCACAACTGGCAATGATGGGTCTTCCGGGGGGTTTCTTTAGTGTCTTATGTACTTTCGGCAGGAAGTACATGGTTGGCATAATAGGATCATCATTGGTTAAAAATTGTACTTCCTGGTCTGTGAGAAATCCTTGATTATGCCATTTGGTGAGCTTGATATTCAGTTCAGCAATCAATTCATTGATCTGATTCTTTTTGAGTTTCTCATAATTTTTTGTGTCACCTAGTTGGCGCATAGCTTCCTGCATATAGTCGTTTTTCTCCATAATGACTATGTTCCCGCCTTTGTCAGCGGGCTTGATTTCTAATAAGTCATTTTCCATCAGAGCCTTTAGTGCTTTGCCTTCCGAGATTGAGATATTTTCTCTTTTTCCTTTTTGTACATTTTTTTTTTTCATTTTTTCAAGATCTCCATTCACTAGATCAAAAAATGTATCTATTTAATTGCCTGGATGTAATGCTGGGCAAAATCTAGATTGTTTTTTAAATTTTGTTCTTTGATGTTTTTCAATATTTTGTCCCATATTTTGTAGCAGTTGGCTATCAGTCATCGTGGAATCCTCCACCTCATTGGCCAGCTTAAATGCAATGTGCATCGCTCGAATTTCCCCAATCGTAATCCGCATATCATTTTCATCAGTGATATCAATATTTTGATCTTTAATATCAATTGGTGTCTCTCTCTTTTTAAATTTTTTTTGCTAATTTCAGTTTGCGCGTTTATTTATACAAGTCAATTTTCGTTTCTACAGGAAAAAGTGAGTTTCTGGGCATAAAGTTAAGCCTTTATTAAGGAGATTTTCCTCTGCCCTTGTGAGTACGTGTTTGAATAGGTTTATAATCAAGTATGGATCAGGTTCTCTCTCTTCCATAGTTAGGTGGTTACTCGATTTCTTAAATGATACCCCCTTGTTTTTTCCGGAGCCTCTTCTTGTTTTCCTTAGTTTTTTTCGGATTTGGTTGACCTTTTCCCTTCGCCTTTGTTCTCTGTTGTCCCTGGCCTCTTCCTCTCCCTCGTCCTCTTCCTCTTGATCGTTGTTGGTCCAAATATACCAACTTTACCTCTTCTAAAAAAGGTGTTCTAATTCCAGGTGTTTCTTGAACTTCACCCCCACTCCAGTCCGTGTCTGATTCGCTCAAAGTTGTATTTGGAGTTTCCGATTGAGGTTGCATTTTCATTTGCTGTTTGAGATTGTCAAATCTTTTAGCGAAGGTTAGTATTTTCCCACATGAGTAATCCTGCTCATCTCTTCTATATTTGCGTTCTTTGGTTCTTCCACTTCTGTCTCATGTTTATCCAATGCGGCTTCCATATTTTTCCTGTGTTTTTTTGCCTCATCCTCTTTACCATGAGATAGTATGAGAGATTCTACCTCCGCTATTTTCTCGTGCAGTTCATCCACATCAATTTTAGCATGTTTGACTATGATTCTGATCATGTTCGTTGAACACTGCATATTGTTATTACCCCAATCAATGAGCATTTCAGGACGTGTATCTGGATGGTTTGGAAGAGTATAGATTGGAAGACCTCTAGGGACCATTTTGCATTCCAGGTATTTTTCCATTGTGAGTATTTCCCAACTTTTAGATATTTCTTTTTTAAGTAATCTTTCCAATTTCACGAATAGCTGTTTTAATGTCATCAATCCAGGGTCAGTTACTTCTGGTTCTTTTCCAGTACCGTTAGTAGCACTTTCTGGAACATCGCTTGAGCACGCATCGCTTGTTTGTTTGCTCTTTCTTCCATATTATGCCAAAGTATTCTATTTTCTGCACAAACGTTAATACTTCCACTAAAACTGTTCTTGTGGCCGGGGAAAACGTTGTTATCAGTCTCTATAACCCATACGTATTGAGCACGTTTATTTTTTTAGCAGTTACGATCACAGACTTGCAATTTGTTACAGCCGGTTCGCTTTCATTACACTGCTTCGCATGCCGCGACTCTGCTGGGCATTTCCGTCATGCATAAACAAACAACGCTAAGCGCTCTCACCTTACTTTCCACTCGTGAGACGCCGCGTTTTGTATTCACTTTTCCGTAGTGGCGGAATGCCTCTAGCAGTCTCTTCAATGTAAAGTATCCAATTGCCCAGGTGCTTGGTTCTCCGCGTGAGTTGCTCAGTTACGATAAAATCCGTACCACTGCAATTACAACGCAAAGCGTTTGTCGATTTCACTTTACCAAGCCGGGTTTCACTGAAGACAGTCGGGTGCAGCCTTCCTTACATAAATTATCCACCAATGTGTTCACTCGAAGGTGCTCGCTTTGCACAGCCGGAGCCGGACAGCAGGGATGAACGTCCCACCACTCGTAATTGTTCACCAAGAAGGAATTAATGTCTGCACTCGCTCAATACGATAAATTGTGTTTATTAACAAAAGACTTCAAAACAATCCCCTTCACCTACGCGTTTCGACCGCAGGTCTTGTTCACAGTGTTGCCACTAGTCCATCATTTCTTTCTAAGTTATATACCTTCCTGTCCATGTTGCATATAATGGTGCATTGTGGGTGAGGTAGTTTATAATAACAATTGGATATTTAAACGTTTGTTTCACAGAAAACTAATATACAGTTAGTAATTATTGCGGTCACCATATGAATAGTTCAATACTCCCAATTGTAAAAAATATATAAGATCCCTATTACCAATCTTTGTCGCTTACCACAATAGGAATTTCCTATTTAACCATTGTAAGGATGTTAAGACGACTTATACAAAAGTAATACATTCATAAGTTGAAATGCATTTACTATTCATAGTAATGTAATCTTTAGCGTGGGCTAAGTGCCGTTGGGATTCCCATTTAATACCAATTGGAACATACTTCTTAGTATTGGCTTAGTGCCTTTAGAGTCTATAGTTGTGACCTTTTTGCAACAATTCTGGCATCAATGGTTTTTCGAGCAATCAATTACAGTGTTAACCGTGTCCCTTTTATATTCAGTTCACAGGTGGACGTGCATTTCTTCGTCCATATTTAGTCCCCTCTGCGTTTTAGTTTGAAATCTGATAATCAGGCGTGACTCCAGTCGTCTCAGTTGTTGTTTTCTATTCCCTCCTCTTTCATTTGGAGGGATAGTCGCCAGTCCGCTATAGCGAGCATCTTTCCATGTTTTTCCTGTATGTTTAGACATATGTTTCGCTATTGCGTAGGACATGTCGCCATTCTGGATGTCCCTGATATGTTCAAGAATCCTTTTATGTAACGGACAAGTTGTCATTCCAATATAATTTTTTACCACATGCACATCTTAGCATGTATACCACATATGTGGTTTTGCATGTGATAGTGTCCTCCACGTTAAAGATCTTACCCTGTGGGTCAGTCAGAGATTTCAAGGATTGGCCTATTGTACATGCCTTGCATTGATAGCATTTGTTAAAGCCACTCTGTTTTGATGTTAGCCAATCCTTTCTCTTTTTCAATTGAAAGTGGCTTCTCACCAGTTTATCTTGTAGTGAAGGTGGTCTCCTATAGGTCATAAGAGGATGTTCTCCTAGTTGTCCACCAATATCAGGGTCCTTCTTGAGGACGTTAATAAACCCAATTTATCGTATTGAGCGAGTGCGGACATTAATTCCTTCTTGATGAACAATATATATATATATATATATATATATATATATATATATATATATATATATATATATATATATATATATATATATATACCAAACAATTCCCACCACTTCCGACCACTTCCGTGTACCGACGAAGAAGGAACTCAGACCACCACAGCAGATCAGGCAAGATATGTTTTTATTTTTGTTACTTCCGCAGCCTGCAACGACGAGTTTCGGGCTTCACGAGCCCTTGATCACATTCAGGTATATATATATATATATATACCTTTTAAGAGGCAATTTTCAGCGCCCAACCGGACTTACAGAGATCCTGCTGCGGTACTCACCATTGAGGTCGATTTTGGGAACTGCAGTTGCACCATGGACTGCAGTTGCCTTCAGCAGCGGGGTCAGCTGATCTCCCTCCAATGGGAGTTCCACAACTAGTTCAAAGGTGGGTGGAGGTGTAACAAGGGTAAACAAGCGGCATCTGAGGCATCCGAAATAGATAATGCCCAGCTGTTACTTGTGAATAAAGGCTTTCTGACAAGTACCCCGCTGTGTCCTTGGATTGCTTGAAAGAGGTGATCGTTTTGTGGATATGTTGATTTGAAAATTTTGCGCCTTCAATGCCACCCGGAAAACCCTGACAATGTCCTTTTCTAACATCATCTGGGACCCTACCATAGTCCAGTCTATGGGAGCACGAAGGGCGAAAGGTGCTCCCATAGACTGGACTATGGTAGGGTCCCAGATGATGTTAGAAAAAGACATTGTCAGGGTTTTCCGGGTGGCATTGAAGGCGCAAAATTTTCAAATCAACACGCACGGAAGGCTGCAGTAAACCACATGGCCCAGCATGCAGCATTGAAAAGAACAGCTGAAATACGGGACCCAACAAGGGGTTAACAAACGGAAGCACCGACATACTCCAGGCCGTGTGTGTGAGCTGTAATCACCTTCTCCTGCGGCGCCTTCTCCCTGACAAAGCTCACAGTGGTGAGCGAAATGCATTGGAGCCAAACAGAACTATGCCGCTTTTAAAAAGAAAAATAAATGCATTTTTAAAACTGGACTAAGGTCGCGACTCATTTACCCTCTCATGTGGAGGGGCTGCTGGAATACATATGGGCCAAGGTCCGGCCCAAGAGAAACGCACCGCCCTCAAAGAGCGCCATTCACACCCGAACTTGGACCACCTTGCTGCACGTGTAAAGCACGAAGGGCGTGAGGTGCTCCCATAGACTGGACTATGGTAGGGTCCCAGATGATGTTAGAAAAGGACATTGTCAGGGTTTTCCGGGTGGCATTGAAGGCGCAAAATTTTCAAATCAACACGCACGGAAGGCTGCAGTAAACCACATGGCCCAGCATGCAGCATTGAAAAGAACAGCTGAAATGCGGGACCCAACAAGGGGTTAACAAACTGAAGCACCGACATACTCCAGGCCGTGTGTGTGAGCTGTAATCACCTTCTCCTGCGGCGCCTTCTCCCTGACGAAGCTCACAGTGGTGAGCGAAATGCATTGGAGCCAAACAGAACTATGCCGCTTTTAAAAAGAAAAATAAATGCATTTTTAAAACTGGACTAAGGTCGCGACTCATTTACCCTCTCATGTGGAGGGGCTGCTGGAATACATATGGGCCAAGGTCCGGCCCAAGAGAAACGCACCGCCCTCAAAGAGCGCCATTCACACCTGAACTTGGACCGCCTTGCTGAACGTGTAAAGCACGAAGGGCTTGAGGTGCTCCCATAGACTGGACTATGGTAGGGTCCCAGATGATGTTAGAAAAGGACATTGTCAGGGTTTTCCGGATGGCATTGAAGGCGCAAAATTTTCAAATCAACACGCACGGAAGGCTGCAGTAAACCACATGGCCCAGCATGCAGCATTGAAAAGAACAGCTGAAATGCGGGACCCAACAAGGGGTTAACAAACGGAAGCACCGACATACTCCAGGCCGTGTGTGTGAACTGTAATCACCTGCTCCTGCGGCGCCTTCTCCCTGACGAAGCTCACAGTGGTGAGCGAAATGCATTGGAGCCAAACAGAACTATGCCGCTTTTAAAAAGAAAAATAAGTGCATTTTTAAAACTGGACTAAGGTCGCGACTCATTTACCCTCTCATGTGGAGGGGCTGCTGGAATACATATGGGCCAAGGTCCGGCCCAAGAGAAACGCACCGCCCTCAAAGAGCGCCATTCACACCCGAACTTGGACCGCCTTGCTGAACGTGTAAAGCACGAAGGGCGTGAGGTGCTCCCATAGACTGGACTATGGTAGGGTCCAAGATGATGTTAGAAAAGGACATTGTCAGGGTTTTCCGGGTGGCATTGAAGGCGCAAAATTTTCAAATCAACACGCACGGAAGGCTGCAGTAAACCACATGGCCCAGCACGCAGCATTGAAAAGAACAGCTGAAATGCGGGACCCAACAAGGGGTTAACAAACGGAAGCACCGACATACTCCAGGCCGTGTGTGTGAGCTGTAATCACCTTCTCCTGCGGCGCCTTCTCCCTGACGAAGCTCACAGTGGTGAGCGAAATGCATTGGAGCCAAACAGAACTATGCCGCTTTTAAAAAGAAAAATAAATGCATTTTTAAAACTGGACTAAGGTTGCGACTCATTTACCCTCTCATGTGGAGGGGCTGCTGGAATACATATGGGCCAAGGTCCGGCCCAAGAGAAACGCACCGCCCTCAAAGAGCGCCATTCACACCCGAACTTGGACCGCCTTGCTGAACGTGTAAAGCACGAAGGGCGTGAGGTGCTCCCATAGACTGGACTATGGTAGGGTCCCAGATGATGTTAGAAAAGGACATTGTCAGGGTTTTCCGGGTGGCATTGAAGGCGCAAAATTTTCAAATCAACACGCACGGAAGGCTGCAGTAAACCACATGGCCCAGCATGCAGCATTGAAAAGAACAGCTGAAATGCGGGACCCAACAAGGGGTTAACAAACGGAAGCACCAACATACTCCAGGCCGTGTGTGTGAGCTGTAATCACCTTCTCCTGCGGCGCCTTCACCCTGACGAAGCTCACAGTGGTGAGCGAAATGCATTGGAGCCAAACAGAACTATGCCGCTTTTAAAAAGAAAAATAAATGCATTTTTAAAACTGGACTAAGGTCGCGACTCATTTACCCTCTCATGTGGAGGGGCTGCTGGAATACATATGGGCCAAGGTCCGGCCCAAGAGAAACGCACCGCCCTCAAAGAGCGCCATTCACACCCGAACTTGGACCGCCTTGCTGAACGTGTAAAGCACGAAGGGCGTGAGGTGCTCCCATAGACTGGACTATGGTAGGGTCCCAGATGATGTTAGAAAAGGACATTGTCAGGGTTTTCCGGGTGGCATTGAAGGCGCAAAATTTTCAAATCAACACGCACGGAAGGCTGCAGTAAACCACATGGCCCAGCATGCAGCATTGAAAAGAACAGCTGAAATGCGGGACCCAACAAGGGGTTAACAAACGGAAGCAACGACATACTCCAGGCCGTGCGGGTGAGCTGTAATCACCTTCTCCTGCGGCGCCTTCTCCCTGACGAAGCTCACAGTGGTGAGCGAAATGCATTGGAGCCAAACAGAACTATGCCGCTTTTAAAAAGGAAAATAAATGCATTTTTAAAACTGGACTAAGGTCGTGACTCATTTACCCTCTCATGTGGAGGGGCTGCTGGAATACATATGGGCCAAGGTCCGGCCCAAGAGAAACGCACCGCCCTCAAAGAGCGCCATTCACACCCGAACTTGGACCGCCTTGCTGAACATGTAAAGCACGAAGGGCGTGAGGTGCTCCCATAGACTGGACTATGGTAGGGTCCCAGATGATGTTAGAAAAGGACATTGTCAGGGTTTTCCGGGTGGCATTGAAGGCGCAAAATTTTCAAAACAACACGCACGGAAGGCTGCAGTAAACCACATGGCCCAGCATGCAGCATTGAAAAGAACAGCTGAAATGCGGGACCCAACAAGGGGTTAACAAACGGAAGCACCGACATACTCCAGGCCGTGCGTGTGAGCTGTAATCACCTTCTCCTGCGGCGCCTTCTCCCTGACGAAGCTCACAGTGGTGAGCGAAATGCATTGGAGCCAAACAGAACTATGCCGCTTTTAAAAAGAAAAATAAATGCATTTTTAAAACTGGACTAAGGTCGCGACTCATTTACCCTCTCATGTGGAGGGGCTGCTGGAATACATATGGGCCAAGGTCCGGCCCAAGAGAAACGCACCGCCCTCAAAGAGCGCCATTCACACCCGAACTTGGACCGCCTTGCTGAAATTGTAAAGCACGAAGGGCGTGAGGTGCTCCCATAGACTGGACTATGGTAGGGTCCCAGATGATGTTAGAAAAGGACATTGTCAGGGTTTTCCGGGTGGCATTGAAGGCGCAAAATTTTCAAATCAACACGCACGGAAGGCTGCAGTAAACCACATGGCCCAGCATGCAGCATTGAAAAGAACAGCTGAAATGCGGGACCCAACAAGGCGTTAACAAACGGAAGCACCGACATACTCCAGGCCGTGTGTGTGAGCTGTAATCACCTTCTCCTGCGGCGCCTTCTCCCTGACGAAGCTCACAGTGGTGAGCGAAATGCATTGGAGCCAAACAGAACTATGCCGCTTTTAAAAAGAAAAATAAATGCATTTTTAAAACTGGACTAAGGTCGCGACTCATTTACCCTCTCATGTGGAGGGGCTGCTGGAATACATATGGGCCAAGGTCCGGCCCAAGAGAAACGCACCGCCCTCAAAGAGCGCCATTCACACCCGAACTTGGACCGCCTTGCTGAACGTGTAAAGCACGAAGGGCGTGAGGTGCTCCCATAGACTGGACTATGGTAGGGTCCCAGATGATGTTAGAAAAGGACATTGTCAGGGTTTTCCGGGTGGCATTGAAGGCGCAAAATTTTCAAATCAACACGCACGGAAGGCTGCAGTAAACCACATGGCCCAGCATGCAGCATTGAAAAGAACAGCTGAAATGCGGGACCCAACAAGGGGTTAACAAACGGAAGCAACGACATACTCCAGGCCGTGCGGGTGAGCTGTAATCACCTTCTCCTGCGGCGCCTTCTCCCTGACGAAGCTCACAGTGGTGAGCGAAATGCATTGGAGCCAAACAGAACTATGCCGCTTTTAAAAAGGAAAATAAATGCATTTTTAAAACTGGACTAAGGTCGTGACTCATTTACCCTCTCATGTGGAGGGGCTGCTGGAATACATATGGGCCAAGGTCCGGCCCAAGAGAAACGCACCGCCCTCAAAGAGCGCCATTCACACCCGAACTTGGACCGCCTTGCTGAACATGTAAAGCACGAAGGGCGTGAGGTGCTCCCATAGACTGGACTATGGTAGGGTCCCAGATGATGTTAGAAAAGGACATTGTCAGGGTTTTCCGGGTGGCATTGAAGGCGCAAAATTTTCAAAACAACACGCACGGAAGGCTGCAGTAAACCACATGGCCCAGCATGCAGCATTGAAAAGAACAGCTGAAATGCGGGACCCAACAAGGGGTTAACAAACGGAAGCACCGACATACTCCAGGCCGTGCGTGTGAGCTGTAATCACCTTCTCCTGCGGCGCCTTCTCCCTGACGAAGCTCACAGTGGTGAGCGAAATGCATTGGAGCCAAACAGAACTATGCCGCTTTTAAAAAGAAAAATAAATGCATTTTTAAAACTGGACTAAGGTCGCGACTCATTTACCCTCTCATGTGGAGGGGCTGCTGGAATACATATGGGCCAAGGTCCGGCCCAAGAGAAACGCACCGCCCTCAAAGAGCGCCATTCACACCCGAACTTGGACCGCCTTGCTGAAATTGTAAAGCACGAAGGGCGTGAGGTGCTCCCATAGACTGGACTATGGTAGGGTCCCAGATGATGTTAGAAAAGGACATTGTCAGGGTTTTCCGGGTGGCATTGAAGGCGCAAAATTTTCAAATCAACACGCACGGAAGGCTGCAGTAAACCACATGGCCCAGCATGCAGCATTGAAAAGAACAGCTGAAATGCGGGACCCAACAAGGCGTTAACAAACGGAAGCACCGACATACTCCAGGCCGTGTGTGTGAGCTGTAATCACCTTCTCCTGCGGCGCCTTCTCCCTGACGAAGCTCACAGTGGTGAGCGAAATGCATTGGAGCCAAACAGAACTATGCCGCTTTTAAAAAGAAAAATAAATGCATTTTTAAAACTGGACTAAGGTCGCGACTCATTTACCCTCTCATGTGGAGGGGTTGCTGGAATACATATGGGCCAAGGTCCGGCCCAAGAGAAACGCACCGCCCTCAAAGAGCGCCATTCACACCCGAACTTGGACCGCCTTGCTGAACGTGTAAAGCACAAAGGGCGTGAGGTGCTCCCATAGACTGGACTATGGTAGGGTCCCAGATGATGTTAGAAAAGGACATTGTCAGGGTTTTCCGGGTGGCATTGAAGGCGCAAAATTTTCAAATCAACACGCACGGAAGGCTGCAGTAAACCACATGGCCCAGCATGCAGCATTGAAAAGAACAGCTGAAATGCGGGACCCAACAAGGCGTTAACAAACGGAAGCACCGACATACTCCAGGCCGTGTGTGTGAGCTGTAATCACCTTCTCCTGCGGCGCCTTCTCCCTGACGAAGCTCACAGTGGTGAGCGAAATGCATTGGAGCCAAACAGAACTATGCCGCTTTTAAAAAGAAAAATAAATGCATTTTTAAAACTGGACTAAGGTCGCGACTCATTTACCCTCTCATGTGGAGGGGTTGCTGGAATACATATGGGCCAAGGTCCGGCCCAAGAGAAACGCACCGCCCTCAAAGAGCGCCATTCACACCCGAACTTGGACCGCCTTGCTGAACGTGTAAAGCACAAAGGGCGTGAGGTGCTCCCATAGACTGGACTATGGTAGGGTCCCAGATGATGTTAGAAAAGGACATTGTCAGGGTTTTCCGGGTGGCATTGAAGGCGCAAAATTTTCAAATCAACACGCACGGAAGGCTGCAGTAAACCACATGGCCCAGCATGCAGCATTGAAAAGAACAGCTGAAATGCGGGACCCAACAAGGGGTTAACAAACGGAAGCACCGACATACTCCAGGCCGTGTGTGTGAGCTGTAATCACCTTCTCCTGCGGCGCCTTCTCCCTGACGAAGCTCACAGTGGTGAGCGAAATGCATTGGAGCCAAACAGAACTATGCCGCTTTTAAAAAGAAAAATAAATGCATTTTTAAAACTGGACTAAGGTTGCGACTCATTTACCCTCTCATGTGGAGGGGCTGCTGAAATACATATGGGCCAAGGTCCGGCCCAAGAGAAACGCCCCGCCCTCAAAGAGCGCCATTCACACCCGAACTTGGACTGCCTTGCTGAACGTGTAAAGCACGAAGGGCGTGAGGTGCTCCCATAGACTAGACTATGGTAGGGTCCCAGATGATGTTAGAAAAGGACATTGTCAGGGTTTTCCGGGTGGCATTGAAGGCGCAAAATTTTCAAATCAACATGCACGGAAGGCTGCAGTAAACCACATGGCCCAGCATGCAGCATTGAAAAGAACAGCTGAAATGCGGGACCCAACAAGGGGTTAACAAACGGAAGCACCGACATACTCCAGGCCGTGTGTGTGAGCTGTAATCACCTTCTCCTGCGGCGCCTTCTCCCTGACGAAGCTCACAGTGGTGAGCGAAATGCATTGGAGCCAAACAGAACTATGCCGCTTTTAAAAAGAAAAATAAATGCATTTTTAAAACTGGACTAAGGTCGCGACTCATTTACCCTCTCATGTGGAGGGGCTGCTGGAATACATATGGGCCAAGGTCCGGCCCAAGAGAAACGCACCGCCCTCAAAGAGCGCCATTCACACCCGAACTTGGACCGCCTTGCTGAACGTGTAAAGCACGAAGGGCGTGAGGTGCTCCCATAGACTGGACTATGGTAGGGTCCCAGATGATGTTAGAAAAGGACATTGTCAGGGTTTTCCGGGTGGCATTGAAGGCGCAAAATTTTCAAATCAACATGCACGGAAGGCTGCAGTAAACCACATGGCCCAGCATGCAGCATTGAAAAGAACAGCTGAAATGCAGGACCCAACAAGGGGTTAACAAACGGAAGCACCAACATACTCCAGGCCGTGTGTGTGAGCTGTAATCACCTTCTCCTGCGGCGCCTTCTCCCTGACGAAGCTCACAGTGGTGAGCGAAATGCATTGGAGCCAAACAGAACTATGCCGCTTTTAAAAAGAAAAATAAATGCATTTTTAAAACTGGACTAAGGTTGCGACTCATTTACCCTCTCATTTGGAGGGGCTGCTGGAATACATATGGGCCAAGGTCCAGCCCAAGAGAAACGCACCGCCCTCAAAGAGCGCCATTCACACCCGAACTTGGACCGCCTTGCTGAACGTGTAAAGCACAAAGGGCGTGAGGTGCTCCCATAGACTGGACTATGGTAGGGTCCCAGATGATGTTAGAAAAGGACATTGTCAGGGTTTTCCGGGTGGCATTGAAGGCGCAAAATTTTCAAATCAACACGCACGGAAGGCTGCAGTAAACCACATGGCCCAGCATGCAGCATTGAAAAGAACAGCTGAAATGCGGGACCCAACAAGGGGTTAACAAACGGAAGCACCGACATACTCCAGGCCGTGTGTGTGAGCTATAATCACCTTCTCCTGCGGCGCCTTCTCCCTGACGAAGCTCACAGTGGTGAGCGAAATGCATTGGAGCCAAACAGAACTATGCCGCTTTTAAAAAGAAAAATAAATGCATTTTTAAAACTGGACTAAGGTCGCGACTCATTTACCCTCTCATGTGGAGGGGCTGCTGGAATATATATATATATACATATATATATATATATATATATATACATATATATATATATATATATATATATATATATATATATATATATATATATATATATATATATATATATATATATATATATATATATATATATATATATATATATATATATATATATATATATATATATTACCTACTGGCGGTCGCCAGTAGGTAGTTATAGTTAGGATAATTTTCAATGTTAAATCTCAACATTCTATTTTGAATAACTTTGGCGCCGGTTGACGAATCTGCCTGAAATTTTCAGGAAAATGGTCTCATGGCGGTCCGGTCCTTCCCTGAAAGTTTGGGGGGGATTCATCAAGCGGGGGCCGAGATAAAAGGGGGGTCCCAAAACGCGTTTTCCCCATGTTAATTTCCATAGGGCGGTCGATTTCACTTTTAGCCCGAACGGCTGAATGGATTTCCACCAAACTTGGCAAAATTGTAGGGACTGGTAGCCCGATGTGCCTTTGCTATGTCTCAAGATATGTGCTTCAGTGGATTTTGAGAAATTAACGTCCAAAAAAATATATATATCTGTAGCCGCGCTCCGGTACGCGCACCAGTGAGCGCTCCAGGCGCGACACGCGACTTGCGCGCAGAAAGCTGATTGGCTCTCAGTTGTCTGTAAACATTCTAAACAGTCCGGAGCGGCCGCCATCTTGTCTATCGGTAAAATCTAGTCATAAGAGGTGGCAAAAACAAAGGGTGGAATTGACCATAAGGGGGCAGGGTAGACCCCCCCTGACCCCCTAGGTTTGATATGGGGGCCATTAAAGGGCCCCGCGGGCCTCAAAAAAATTTTTTTTTTTGCGTTTTTCGCGGGGGGAGCGCCCGGTGCGCGCACCGGGAAGCGCTCCAAGGAGGGTACTATGGAAAAATAATCACTTTAAAAAATTGTATGTTTATTAATTGTTTTTTTTAATTTTTTTTATTTTATGTAAGTACCTACATGTAGGTACTAATGAAGAGACTTAAATTTAATGTTCACCATCTTCTTTGTAGACATCTTGCATGTTGTTATTGTATTTTTTGTGGTATATGGAATTCATAATATAGTCTGTCTGGAAAGGAGAAACAGATCTTTTAAGCACTCCCTGAGAATTTCTAGGGGATCATGAGTAGTCTATCCTGTTCACTTATGAAAATGAGGTGTAAAATATTCATATGAGATAATATAGTGGGAGAAAGGTAGTAACTATGAGTAAACTTACTATGTAACAGAAAAATAGTTGAACAGTATACTATAAGTCTCACTTTATATTTTAAACATTTTTGGTAATACTTCATGAATTACATATAAAAAAGAATATTGTCTGAAACAATTGAAATTATTAAAGATAAATTTATTCCTCTGATTCTTTTTCATAATTTAATAAAATTTCTAACATAATATTGTCCGGAATTTCCTCATAATTATATGTACATGATTCAATTTCTTCCAAACATTCTATAAACTGTTCATCCAAAGAGTCATCCATGAAATCAACTTCTTTTTTTTCATCTTCTGGTTTTTCCACCTTTACTTTGATAGAAGTATCATTTGCCTTATTTTCTCCTTCCATTTTCTTTCTGAAAATTGCATATAAATTAACTATATTAGTAGAGCTAGTATACCAGAGAAGCCTAACTCAATCCATAACTATTACAGAGAAGTCTATCTCTATCTCTAACTATTAAAGAGGGATAGCATATCACTAACAGAATATTTTTTAAGAAATAAACTTAAAGTGTACAATATACTTCCATAATTAGAAGTTACCTTAGAGAAATTAGTTGAAGTTGTCAGTGAAATTTGTTTTCAAGTGTACTTCAGGAAGCAGTAGTCAAAATGGCTGTGTTTCCCTCTCTTCTTTTATATATATTCTTGTACTTAACCAATCAAACGTCAGGAAATAATCGTAGAAAATGAGAGATACTTTTTAATTGGTTGTAAATTCTAACATTACAAGTGTGTTTTTGTCATGTAATTTACCTCAGGATATTTAGACATGCCTGTAGCCTAAATGTCTCAATGGAATTTCACCAAATTTGGGCAAATGGTAGGGACTGCTATGTAGTAGGGCCTATTCTATATTTGATGAAAGTGTCTCCATTTGGTTTTCCGTAAATTACTTTCCCACCTTTTTTTATCGAGCGCTTACTGGTGCGCGCACCTTTACGCGCACCGGCAGCGTTACGGGAGTCCTCCATTTTGTGTTTTGGTACAATCGAGACACAAGATGGAGGGTAAACAATGTTCGGAATGGATAGAAGGGGGCACTGTAGAGACTTCTTGACCCTCTAGGTTTTCTGAGGGGGGCTTAGGAGGCTCATAAACGTGAAAAAAAAAAAAAAATTCTTTAATTTTTCGCGGGGGTAGCGCCTGGTGCGCGCACCTGTAAGCGTACCGGAAAGCGTACTTTGGTGAAAAATAGTGAAAAAAGTTAGAAAAAAATAAACGCTTTGAATGATCAGAGTTAGGGTAGCTCTGAAAAGAGCTTTTGGGTTCTGTGGTTGATTTAGGTACCTACAAGTAGGTTCCAATACACATTCTTAAATTCAGGAGGAATATTCTATTCCCCTCATCTGAGAAGTGCACTCCATCTCCTCTGTAGATGTCTTGCATGTTGTAACGCAAGTTATTATTGTATAATGAACCCATTCCATAGTCTCTCATGTAAGCAGAAACAGATTTATTTACATGTTTCCGTGCTTTCTCAAATTGTGGACCAAATTGGTTGGACCAGTTCCATTTCTGTCTTTGGCATATATTGGAATATACCAAGGCAGTGTGGGGAAAAAGTATCATCAATTGATGAAAGGTGTCCTTTAATAGCATTTCCAGACCTACCCCAGTTAATGTGCCTAGATCGTTTCCACCACAGTGCACAATTATAAGGTCAGGTTCTGGCAGATGCAAAAAGGTTTTCACCAATGGTATCAATTGGTGACATTTTAATCCTCTGTGGCCAATCCACTTGATTTCCACATTTGATAAATCAAGGTTATGAAAATTTCTGCTAGCTGCATACCTTTGAGCCCAGTGGATGTAGCTATGTCCAATAACCCAAACAGAGTACATGATGTGAGAAGGTTCTGGTCCAGTCAGATGAAGTGTGGGAATGAAATGGCAGTTGGAACAGTAGGAGTTCACAAAAAAATAATTGTGGAGTTTCTGTGCTCTTGAATCACTAGCAATGATTGGTGGATTCAGATAGTTGAAAACTGAAAGTTAGGGTGTATGGTTATGTTGTGTGAAAGAAGCAATTTGAATGGTTTAAAAAAAGTCACCAAAAGCAAAAATACCCTGTATAGGCTGCTGTATTGACAGGTCAAACATCCTTGCTGAGTTAATTTGCAACATTGTAAGATAAACTTTTGAACCTTACAGTTCAGTTAGGAGGGAGTTGCTATGGTAACAGATAGAAAGGTTTGAGAGGGGGATGGGTGTTGGTTTGAAAATAGTGAGGGAAGAGTTTTCATTGGTTGAATTAAGGCATATGTGTACAAAGATAGAGATTTTCTATGCCAGTCTTGGTTTCAGTGTATTGAGAGCACACCTTTTCCTCTGCTAAAGAAAAATTGGTGTGTGTGTCTGACACTGTTTTCAATCTCCAAAAGCATTTCTAAAGGTAAGTAATGATTCATTTAATTTAGATAGAGATTTATTTTCTCTATGGAGAATATTTGGAAGCAGATAGTTATGTTTTAGAAGTGAAATTGTATGTTAGTATATAAGTCCTGTGCAGTGTTTTTTACATGTTATTTAAAAATCGATTTTGGGTGCAAATGAATGGTATTTTTATTTGGCCCTTATTTATGAATACCATGTGCAGCTGATGCATGACTTTAAACATGGGTAATAAGTGATGCACTGGTGGCGCCAGGCTTTTATAAATGAGGCCCTGACTTTGTTTGATGATATTGAGTGGTTGTAGTTAGGTTCTGTGCAGTGTTTCTTACATGTTATTGAAAAATCGATTTTTGGGTGCAATTGATTGGTATATGTATTTGGCCCTTATTTATGATTGCCATGTGCAACTGATGCATGACTTTAAACATGGGTAATAAGTGACGCACTGGTGGCGCAAGGCTTTTATAAATAAGGCCCTGACTTTGTTTGATGATATTGAGTGGTTGTACTTAGGTTCTGTGCAGTGTTCCTTACATGTTATTCAAAAATCGATTTTTGGGTGCAATTGATTGGTATATGTATTTGGCCCTTATTTATGAATGCCATGTGCAGCTGATGCATGACTTTAAACATGGGTAATAAGTGACGCACTGGTGGCGCAAGGCTTTCATAAATAAGGCCCTGACTTTGTTTGATGATATTGATTGGTTGTACTTAGGTTCTGCGCCGTGTTTCTTACATGTTATTGAAAAATGGATTTTTGGGTGCAATTGATTAGTATATGTATTTTGCCCTAATTTATGATTGCCATGTGCAACTGATGCATGACTTTAAACATGGGTAATAAGTGATGCACTGGTGGCGCCAGGCTTTTATAAATGAGGCCCTGACTTTGTTTGATGATATTGAGTGGTTGTAGTTAGGTTCTGTGCAGTGTTTCTTACATGTTATTGAAAAATCGATTTTTGGGTGCAATTGATTGGTATATGTATTTGGCCCTTATTTATGAATACCATGTGCAGCTGATGCATGACTTTAAACATGGGTAATAAGTGACGCACTGGTGGCGCAAGGCTTTTATAAATAAGGCCCTGACTTTGTTTGATGATATTGAGTGGTTGTACTTAGGTTCTGTGCAGTGTTCCTTACATGTTATTCAAAAATCGATTTTTGGGTGCAATTGATTGGTATATGTATTTGGCCCTTATTTATGAATGCCATGTGCAGCTGATGCATGACTTTAAACATGGGTAATAAGTGACGCACTGGTGGCGCAAGGCTTTCATAAATAAGGCCCTGACTTTGTTTGATGATATTGATTGGTTGTACTTAGGTTCTGCGCCGTGTTTCTTACATGTTATTGAAAAATGGATTTTTGGGTGCAATTGATTAGTATATGTATTTTGCCCTAATTTATGATTGCCATGTGCAACTGATGCATGACTTTAAACATGGGTAATAAGTGACGCACTGGTGGCGCAAGGCTTTCATAAATAAGGCCTGACTTTGTTTGATGATATTGAGTGGTTGTACTTAGGTTCTGTGCAGTGTTCCTTACATGTTATTCAAAAATCGATTTTTGGGTGCAATTGATTGGTATATGTATTTGGCCCTTATTTATGATTGCCATGTGAAACTGATGCATGATTTTAAACATGGGTAATAAGTGACGCACTGGTGGCGCAAGGCTTTCATAAATAAGGCCCTGACTTTGTTTGATGATATTGATTGGTTGTACTTAGGTTCTGCGCCGTGTTTCTTACATGTTATTGAAAAATCGATTTTTGGGTGCAATTGATTGGTATATGTATTTTGCCCTAATTTATGATTGCCATGTGCAACTGATGCATGACTTTAAACATGGGTAATAAGTGACGCACTGGTGGCGCAAGGCTTTCATAAATAAGGCCCTCACTTTGTTTGATGATATTGAGTGGTTGTACTTAGGTTCAGCGCCGTGTTTCTTACATGTTATTGAAAAATCGATTTTTGGGTGCAATTGATTGGTATATGTATTTGGCCCTTATTTATGATTGCCATGTGCAACTGATGCATGATTTTAAACATGGGTAATAAGTGACCCACTGGTGGCGCAAGGCTTTCATAAATAAGGCCCTGACTTTGTTTGATGATATTGAGTGGTTGTACTTAGGTTCTGCGCCATGTTTCTTACATGTTATTGAAAAATCGATTTTTGGGTGCAATTGATTGGTATATGTATTTGGCCCTTATTTATGATTGCCATGTGCAGCTGATGCATGACTTTAAACATGGGTAATAAGTGACGCACTGGTGGCGCAAGGCTTTCATAAATAAGGCTCTGACTTTGTTTGATGATATTGATTGGTTGTACATAGGTTCTGCACAGTGTTTCTTACATGTTATTCAAAAATCGATTTTTGGGTGCAATTGATTGGTATATGTATTTGGCCCTTATTTATGATTGCCATGTGCAGCTGATGCATGACTTTAAACATGGGTAATAAGTGACGCACTGGTGGCGCAAGGCTTTCATAAATAAGGCCCTGACTTTGTTTGATGATATTGATTGGTTGTACATAGGTTCTGCGCAGTGTTTCTTACATGTTATTCAAAAATCGATTTTTGGGTGCAATTGATTGGTATATGTATTTGGCCCTTATTTATGATTGCCATGTGCAGCTGATGCATGATTTTAAACATGGGTAATACGTGACGCACTGGTGGCGCAAGGCTTTCATAAATAAGGCCCTGACTTTGTTTGATGATATTGAGTGGTTGTACTTAGGTTTTGCGCAGTGTTTCTTACATGTTATTGAAAAATCGATTTTTGGGTGCAATTGATTGGTATATGTATTTGGCCCTTATTTATGATTGCCATGTGCAGCTGATGCATGACTTTAAACATGGGTAATAAGTGACGCACTGGTGGCGCAAGGCCTTTATAAATAAGGCCCTGACTTTGTTTGATGATATTGAGTGGTTGTACTTAGGTTCAGCGCCGTGTTTCTTACATGTTATTGAAAAATCGATTTTTGGGTGCAATTGATTGGTATATGTATTTGGCCCTTATTTATGATTGCCATGTGCAACTGATGCATGATTTTAAACATGGGTAATAAGTGACCCACTGGTGGCGCAAGGCTTTCATAAATAAGGCCCTGACTTTGTTTGATGATATTGAGTGGTTGTACTTAGGTTCTGCGCCGTGTTTCTTACATGTTATTGAAAAATCGATTTTTGGGTGCAATTGATTGGTATATGTATTTGGCCCTTATTTATGATTGCCATGTGCAGCTGATGCATGACTTTAAACATGGGTAATAAGTGACGCACTGGTGGCGCAAGGCTTTCATAAATAAGGCCCTGACTTTGTTTGATGATATTGATTGGTTGTACATAGGTTCTGCGCCGTGTTTCTTACATGTTATTGAAAAATCGATTTTGGGGTGCAATTGATTGGTATATGTATTTGGCCCTTATTTATGATTGCCATGTGCAACTGATGCATGACTTTAAACATGGGTAATAAGTGACACACTGGTGGCGCAAGGCTTTCATAAATAAGGCCCTGACTTTGTTTGATGATATTGATTGGTTGTACATAGGTTCTGCACAGTGTTTCTTACATGTTATTCAAAAATCGATTTTTGGGTGCAATTGATTGGTATATGTATTTGGCCCTTATTTATGATTGCCATGTGCAGCCGATGCAAAACTTTAAACATGGGTAATAAGTGACGCACTGGTGGCGCAAGGCCTTTATAAATCAGACCCTGACTTTGTTTGATGATATTGAGTGGTTGTACTTAGGTTTTGCGCAGTGTTTCTTACATGTTATTGAAAAATCGATTTTTGGGTGCAATTGATTGGTATTTGCATTTGGCCCTTATTTATGAATGCCATGTGCAGCTGATGCTTGACTTTAAACATGGGTAATAAGTGACGCACTGGTGGCGCAAGGCCTTTAAAAATAAAGCCATGAGTTGCTATTGTATAAACTTAAATATGTTGCAATTTATTGTTTATATTGTTTGCTATTTAACATTACTTTGTTGTTTGCTAATAGTGGTCTTTCATGTGTTTTTTTAACAGAACAACAGATTCAAATCAACTTCTGAAAAGGAAGCAAAAATGCCTTCAAGGCAAAGAAATATCAAAAATACCATACGGAAAAGGAGAACATCAACAACAGAGTTTATGGAATCCTCTTCAACAACTACTTCAAAAAACACCAGAAAAGCTTCTGGTAAGCCAATTAAGTCTTTTCTTCGCAACATATGTCGTAGGAAAAAAAATGAAATTGCTAATGTGAATATACAGAAAAAGTCAACAAATCTAAAAAGGAAAGAGAAGCCCACAAAAAATGTTTCCATTGGACCAGGAGAGAAGAGAATGGTTAGCAATAGAAGGGTAAATGTTTTTAGGGACATTCGTAGGCGAATGTTTCGCAATAGGGTAGTTTTAAATTTGCTAAAAAATGAAAAGAAAAGTAAACTAAAAGCTGCTTTTTACAAGAAAAAGAAAAGTGTAGAAAAGATTGTTGATCAGGCTTTTGAAGTTAAGAAAAAATTATTTATTTTAATAATCAATAGAATTAGGATACTTAATAAGGCAATGGATGTTTTCAAATCGAACAGTAGATGGAAAAGAATTATTAATCGGAGTAATTTTTGTGAAGTATTTTCTGGTGAATGGATGCATAGTTCAAGTTCTGAGCCTTTTTTTAATGAGGAGAGTTACTTTCAGGAAAATGATTTGGTGCATGCAGTTGACACCAGTGGTCGTGCATATGAGGTGAAAGATAGTTGTGTGATGGAAAAAGAGAAACTTGTATCTAGAGATGCAGAAGAGGTGTTAGCTGATGAAGTTTTAGGGAGACGTACTAAGGGTCCAGTGTACACATGGAAATGCAGTAGTATTTGTAGTGTGCGACAGGAATCAATTGATTTGCTTCGAAATTTCTTACGTACATATAGTAAAAAAAGTCTCAAACAAAAAATGAAGATCCTGCAAGAGTTAGATCCTTGCAGAGTGAGAGAAAGCACAGGTTTGCAAGGGCATTCACTAGCATGTCTTTCTAGAAAAGTTTGTCGGAGTGTTTTTCATCATTTTAGGATGTTAGCAGTGCATCATAATAACGTAAGGAAATTAGTGAGGAAGTTGTATTATGCAAAAAGTCCTGCACTTAAGCTTAAACAGTTAAATAGTGCTCTTTTGCATGGATCTGAAGTGGATGTGAAGACTATTTGTGAAGAAATTGAGTTTTGTTATTTTGGGAATAAAGAGGACAGTGTAGAAATAGATATAGTAATGGATGGTAATGCAGAAGATAATGGACAAATTTCAAGTATTGAAAAGTTTGATGAGGAAATTATCAAGTTTAAGGTGAAATCAAGTGAGAGGCCTAATGTAACTTGTGTGTGTTGTCGACGGACTCATTATAAAATTCAGACTAGGTTAGTTGATTTATATGCAAAAAGTGAATTGGAAAATAATAGTGAATGGGAGGATTTTGTAAGTTATTTGTTGGTGGAGAATTCTTTTGATTTGAGTTTGGATCAGCGTATTTGCACTTATTGTTTGAAAAAATTAAATGAAAATAGAATGCCTGCAAGAGCAGTTTATAATAATCTTCAGTTGATAGATATTCCTTCTGAATTGATGGATCTAAATACTTATGAATCTATTTTGATTCAATGTGTCCATCCTTTTCAGGCTATTGTACGCATGGAGCCTAAGACAGGGAAATTGCCTCCATCAGATTTACTGAGAGGATTAAAGGGAAGAGTTGTTTATTTGCCTCTAGATGTAAAGAAAAATATTAATACAATTGGTGTAGAAAGAGTAGAAGAAGATCCTTTAGTTATTCTAGTTAATGGGGTTCCAACAAAGAGTAAGAAAATTTGGCAAGATTTAGTGGATGTTAAAAAAGTCAAGAAGGCAACGTTGTATTTAGTTAAAAACAATGAGTACTACAAACATGTAAGTGTTGGAGTAGAGGAAACAGCTACAGAAGAAGATAGTGATTCTTCAGTTGGTCAAATTGAAAAAGTTGATGTGTCTAGAACTGAAGAAATATATGAACATTATACTGTTCATCCTTTGCATTCCAAAGAAGTAATGGGAAATGCAATTGACTTGTTTCAAATGAAGGCAGCAAAAGGAAGTCCCATTAGTGTATGGGAAGAAAGTTTGGAAGCTCGTTGTTTTCCACAATTATTTCCAACAGGTTGTGGTGGACGATATGATGATCGACCAGTTCAAATTCCTGCAGCTGAATACCGGACTCTAAGATTATATGCAGAAGATCCAAGGTTTCGTCAATGCATTCCATATTTATTTCATCTACTGTTTGAAAGTGATTTGTCTGGGCTTTCTTATGCAGTTAATCATATATTAAAAAGTGGACCTCATTTGCAAAATGTATGTGCAAGGGACTTTATGGAGAAAGTTAATCTGCAAGACAGTATTTTGGAATCTCAGCTAATCAATCTCATGGCATGTCAACGTGGAACCAACGAGTATTGGTTTCGTCGTCATGGAGAATTGAAATGTATGCTAAGAAACTTAGGAACTCCTACATGGTTCCTCACTCTTAGCTGTGCTGAGTATGCATGGGACGATTTACTTCAATTTCTACGAGAGGCAAATGAAAACATACCAAATATAGAATTGAAAACACCAGGAGAACTGTGTTCTTTAGATCCAGTGAATGTTTGCAGATATTTTAATCATAGATTTGAAGCTATGATGTCTTTTATTACCAACAAAAAAAATCCTCCCCTTGGAGAGGTTTTGGATTTCTTTTGGAGGAAGGAATATCAAGCGAGAGGTGCTCCTCATATACATATGTTGTTGTGGATTAAAGATGCACCCAAATTTGGATCAGATTCAGATGAAACAGTGATGAGTTTCATTGAAGAGTATTCAACATGTGCTGTTCCAAAATCTACTGAAGAAAACAATTTAAGGCAACAAGTTTTACGTTTTCAATCTCATCGTTGTGGAAAGTACTGTCGTCGAAAATTTAAAAACAAGGAAAAGTACTACACGAAATGTCGTTTTGCATTTCCTCGACCAGTGATTTCTAAGGGAAGAGTAAATAATTTGATGTCATCTCTACGACATACTGTGACGAGAAAATCTCCCAAAAACACATATAATTTGAAAAGAAATGAAGAATCTAAGTACATCAACGATTACAACCCAGTGATTTTGTCCATGTGGAATGCTAACATGGATATTCAGTTCGTTGCTGACAACTCTATTGCTGTGGCTCGATATGTGACATCTTACATCACCAAAAAAGAAAAGACAGAACTGAAGGAAATGTGGGAGGACATTTCACATGAAAAGAGTCTAAGCAAGAAATTATACAGTTTCAGTCTGAAGATGTTGTCGCATCGAGAAATTGGAGCATATGAATGTTCTGATCGGTTATCATCAGCAAGTCTCTATGCCAAATCAAGAACAATCATTTGGGTGAGTCTTGGTCTTGCTGCAACACGAAACCGAGTTTTGAAATCTGTACAAGAAATTGAATATTTGGCGGAAAAAGAACCAAACAGTACAGATATTTTGAAGACAAATATGTTGGATACATACTATCCAAATAGAAGTACTCACCTTGAGAACACATGTTTGTATGAAGTTCTTCAAAACTACAGTTATAAGAGGAACATCACAGAAGATATCAATAATGGAAAATATGCACTCATTGGCTATGAAGGATGTCTAGTGAAGCAGAAAAAAGGCCATTTGATTAATCATCGAAAATTGAGTTGTGAAGTTCCAGACAAAAGAGAATTTTACTATTTAGCTCTTTTGCAACTCTTTAAGCCATGGCGTACAGAAGAGGAACTACTTGGAGATTTTCTCTGTTATGAAGACTCTTTTAATGCAACTAAGGATACCATAGAATGTCCTATTTTTCTAAATTATCTGCAAATGTTGAATGAAGAAATGGAGCAAGAAACCACAATTGCTGAAGAGATAGCTAGAAACAGTTCTCAAGATAGTCAGAGTTCTACTTCATTGAGCCAGGATCCACTAGGAGGACCAATTATCCAAAATGAAGCTGCCACTGCCATGGATGAGGTGGAAAGAGCTATGGAACAAGCTCAACAGGATGGAGTTAACTTAGAAGATTTGGTAACGCAACTAAACATTGAGCAGAAAAAGATATATGATGAAGTCACAGAGCAGATTGAACATGGATTCAGACATGAGAAAAAAGAGTGCTCATGTATATTATTTGACCCTGTCCGACTGTATGTAAGTGGAGAAGCGGGGACAGGAAAAAGTTTTCTAATTAAAGCCGTTGCAAGTTATCTGCAGAAAAGGACTGATTCACCACTGTCTTGTGTTGTAACTGCTCCAACTGGTCTGGCAGCACATAACATTAAAGGGATTACTCTACATCGTTTATTGATGCTGCCAGTTGAACATGATAATAAATTGCATTACAACAAGCTATCTGGAGATGCGTGTTCTGAAGTTTCAAGAGTCTTGAAGAAAATGAAACTTCTTATCATAGATGAAGTAAGCATGGTCTCAAATCTAATGCTTGCTTTTGTGCATTTGAGAATGCAAGAAATTCTTAAAACAGACTATGATGTGTTATTTGGAGGAAAACACATTATTGTTTTTGGAGATCTATTGCAGTTGACTCCAGTAAAAGGACAACCAGTGTTTAAAATGCTCACGCATGAAGATACCAGGAAGTCCCTTGGAAGCATTGGAAATGTTAATATATGGCTAAATTTTAAATATGCTGAACTGCTTCAAAATATGCGACAGGCCAAGGATGAAGATTATAAAAATATTCTACAAGATGTAAGAATTGGAAAAATGACTGAGAAAGGGAAAAAAGCTTTGCATAGTCGATTAATTTCAAATTTGTATCCAAATGAAAACATTCTTCCAGAGAATATTTTTAAAAAAATGACTAAGAAGAAATCTGGGATATGTTTGATGCCAACTCTGCAAGAATGTTCCATCTTCAACCAAAAAATGTTAGACTTAGAAAATGAAGAGATTGTGAAACTGGAAGCAATAGATAAAATAGAGCATATGGGTGCAACAATTGTTTTGTCAGAAAATTTGAAAACTAAATTGCATTCATTGGAGAAAAGTATTTCAAAAACAGCTGGTTTTGAAAAGACTCTGAATGTGTGTTTAAATTGTCGTATCATTTTGAGAAGGAATTTAAATGTTGAAAGCGGTCTGGTAAATGGAGCAATGGGTTATGTTGTTGATTTTGTGAATTACAGAAATAGAGATGGAATTGAATTTTTAAAAATAAAATTTGATGGCATTGAACAAGTACAACAAATAAGTCGTTGTTCTGCTAGATTTTTACTTGTAAAAGACTTATATGTTCGCCGAAAACAGTTTCCTGTTTGTTTGGCGTATGCAGTGACAATTCATAAATCTCAAGGTTTAAGTGTAGATAGTGCATTGGTGAACATTGGAAGATCTGTGTTTAAAGAGGGTATGGCATATGTGGCATTATCTCGAGTCAGAACTTTATCAGGATTGTACTTGATTGCGTGTGATGAGACAAAGATTTCTGCCGATCTAGATTGTGTTAAAGAATACAATAGGTTAAGAAGAGAGTATGCTCCACATTTGCCTCAATATCCTCTGTTTGAAAAACGTGTGGTAGGCCGAAAAAGAAGAAATGAGGATAATTGTAGTGAGGTAGTTGCAAAAAGACAAAAAGTAGAGAAAACTGTAATTGAAAACAGGAAGAAAAAGAATTGTGGAGAAAATGTTGTTGGATTTCAGTTTGAAAACAGTTCTGGTGTCAACTGCTATGCTAATGTAGTGGTTAATGTTGTTTTTTTTCTTAAAAGTTTACAAGAACAGATTGTTGAAAATCGGGATCAAAGATTGTGTGGTTTATTGAATTCTGTGTTTCAGAAATGTAGCAGTGTTACAGCACAAATAGAAAGTGTAACAGAAATTCGAAATATTTTAGATTTGTGTTCTGGTCAAGATAAATTTTCACAGAACATTCAGCAGGATTGTCAGGAATTTTTAATGTATATGTTTGGTGTTTTGGAAGATGAAGGTGTAGATGTAGATAATCTTTTCAGTCTTTCTTATCAATGGCAGCATGACTGCCACAATTGTAGTTTATCAAGTACTACTACAATAGACACTGAAAGATTTATATATTTGACTTTACCAGACTGTAAATCAGTGTCTTTTAAAAATCTAGTTAAAGCAGCAGATCATAATATGGTGTGTACCCAATGTAACTGTACAATGCTGTCCACATTATTTATACAAAGGTATGGGCAGTATATTATTTTGGTTTTCCAACGATGTAGACCTGATGGAACTAAATTGACAACTTCTATCAAAAATTTTGTGGCTTCTCAGTTATCAATTTCTGGAAGGACCTTTACAACTGAAGCTATTATTTATCATGATGGATCTTCGACCACCTCAGGACATTATACATGCTACTTAAAATCTGAAAATGGATGGAGTTACTGCAATGATTCTCATTTAACTTATAAACAACGTTTGCCTTATGACTCTACAAATTCTTATCTAGTGTTTTTAAAACCAAAGTTTTAGTAAAGGGAATTGGCCTTTGAAGACGGGAATAGTTAATAAAAGTTAGTTAGTTAGTTAGTTAATCTAATATTTGAAATTATTTATCTCATGTAGATACTTTAAGTGGATCTCAAAGTAAAAAATACTGATATATCTGACACAAATTGGCCGTGAGGAAAATGTAAGATATGATGTTGTTAGAAGTTGATGAAATCGAAGTTATAGAGCACAGCAGACTTTTTTTCACCAAAAGGACCTTCACTATCTGCAATCTCATGTAGATACTTTAAGTGGATCTCAAAGTAAAAAATACTGATATATCTGACACAAATTGGCCGTGAGGAAAGTGTAACATATGATGTTGTTAGATCTTTTTTCATAGGAAGTCGATGAAATGGAAGTTATAGAGCACAGCAGACTTTTTTCCACCAAAAGGACCTTCACTATCTGCAATTTGGTCTCACGGAAAAGTAAGTGAATCAAAGATTAGTGTACTTATATGAGATGTATGTTTGAATGGGTTTTTTTAAACACAATCTTTTAGATTGTGTTTTTTTTTTCCCGCTGTTATATGATGAAGACTTTGATCTCACTAATTTAAGTGAAATTCAATATATTCTGAGAACAGCAAAAATAAATAATGTAACATATTGTAGAAGTTATTGTGTAGTTTGCATTGTGTAATTTATATTGTGTTCACATTGTCTTATACTCATTTTCTTTTTCACCCTTATTTACCTCTCTTTACTAATTTACACTCTTTTTTCATCGCTGTTTCTTTAGTGCACTTCATTCACAACTTCTTAATCTAATAGGAACTGTCTGCATTTCCTCTGTTCCTTCCACCACTTTTTATCTTTTTCATATTCTCACAGTACCACTGCTTTAGTTTCCTAACCCTCTCTTTCTTTTTCTCCTTTTTTTTTCTTTCGCATCCATTGTACTGTAGTTCACTTAGTTCTTCCTTTTGTCTTTCTGTGTACTTACTCTCTCACTCCTGTTTTATCCATCGTTCTATACTAACTTCATTCCTTTCATCCCTTCACTCTGTTACTTTACTTCACTCACTCTCAATCATCTTCTATTCCTCTTTTTTATTTATAGTTTCTCAATCAGACTTCTCTCCTTTTCACTCATTTTTCTTTTATTTTCTTATCTTTACTGATTTTGATTTGATATCTTACATTCTTTTAGTATCTTATTTACCTTTAGGAATTTGTTCTCTTTCTATTTCTTTTTCCTTTTTTTTTCTCTTTCTACATTACTTTCTTTCTGTTTTTGTATCCTTCACTATTGCATCATTTCTTAGTAAACTTTTGTAGATTTTTAAACCTCATGAACTGTTGTTTCTATTTTATTATATATTTTTAAGAAATTATAACGTGTTTTTTCTTTTATCTTTCATAGATACAAGTTTGCATTGATTATATGGTAAGTGTGTTTACAAAATCTTTTTTGTTATCACCTTTTGTTTTATTTTCACTATTTTTCTGTCACCCTACCGCACCCCTATTTCCTTACTTTGCTTCCCTCACTTATTCTTTTGTTCCATGTTTACTTCCGACCACATTCAATTTCTTTCAGTACTTCTGCCTATGCACACTCCTTCACTTACCTTTTTTACTGGTTCACTTAGTCCCTTTGTGACAGTCCTTCTTTTACTCTCTCTCTTGTTTGTCTCTATTACTCCCCATGTGTTACCCTTATTCACTTACATGTACCCTCTTTCACCCCTTTTTACTTATATTCACTGATATTTACTTTCCCTCAATCACTGCTATTCTTTTCCTCTGATTCCGTCACTACCTGACATTCCCATACTTAACTGTCCTTCTTTTTACTTTCAACATCCATTTACAATCTCCCTTAACCTCTGCTTTAGTCTTCTTCCTATTTCTTCTTTCTTTTGCTCCCTTATTCATTTTTCTTTTCTCAGTTACTTCCTTTTACACTTTTTATCTGTCTTACTATCTATTACACAGTCCCTCCTTCATTTTTTTTTCTTTTTTTTTGTTAGTGCGCTGACGGTACGCGCACCGGTGCGCGCACCGAAAGCGAAATATAAAAAAAATATTTTAAATTAAAAATATTATCTCAATATACATTATAGTGTTCATTTTTACAAAAACATACTTTAGCAATTCACTAAAAAACACATAGGTATGAGTCTGTATAAAAAGTTAGGAATTAGCATTAAAAAAACCTATGAAATTCACTGAAAAAACCAAAGGTTTCACACCAGTTATAGTTAGGAATTAGCATTTAAAAAACCTATGAAATTCACTGAAAAAACCATAGGTTTCACACCAGTTATAGTTAGGAATTAGCATTTAAAAAACCTATTAAATTCACTGAAAAAACCATAGGTTTCACACCAGTTATAGTTAGCTGGAAATTTTACTGATATAAAACCATTGAAATTCCCACGTTATAGTTAGTCGGACTCACTATAACTTGCGCGTGCAATGCACTGCTGATGACATCACATATTACATCACTCATGACATGGTCAGTGACATCACTCATGACACCATCCTTGTGACACAGTGACAGACCTCCTTTCACTATAATGTAACCCTTGAGACACATATTGAAAAATAGAAACTGAAATTTTTTAAAAAATGGAGATACCTATATCAGTTACAACAAGCAATTCAGTAATTCCACTATCTATATACACATCCACTCATTCACCAATAGTTCTATATAGTCACTCATACATATACTCACTCATCATATGAAGTGATACACCTATACATCCTGTTACACACCGACATTCATCCAAAAGTTACTCACACACATATTCACACGTGCAAATAAACTATTGGACATCCATTTATTTGAATATAGAGTTATACACACACTTCCACCTTACTTCTATTTAAAATTACACATATTTATTCTCTTAAACAATCACTTATAGAAACACATACTTATTTAAACAGGAACTCTTACAATCTCTTACTCTCACATATACTCACTTATATACATCAATATTCATATATACTAGATTAAAACATATGTAGTTACTGATAAAGACACTAGTGAGACAGTCATTCACTCACTAACAAACACATATAGACACTCATCCACCCATACAGTCCTGTACATATGTTGTCTTCAAAACACATACAAACAAAGAGTCAGTCACTCATGCATCTATGTGCTAAGTAATACCCCCACCAAACCATATAGACACTCATACTGATACTAATAAAAATATCTAATAACCCATATACATACACATGAGTGGATGTGTATTAGATGGTGGTATTACTGAATTGGTTGTTGTAACTGGTATGGGTATATCCACTTTTTTGAAAATATTAGTTTCTATTTTTGAATATGTGTTTCATGGGTTACATTACACTGAAAGGAGGTCTGTCACTGTGTCACAAGGATGGTGTCATCAGTGATGTCATGAGTGATGTCACTGACCATGTCATGAGTGATGTAATATGTGATGTCATCAGCAGTGCATTGCACGCGCAAGTTATAGTGAGTCCGACTAACTATAACGTGGGAATTTCAATGGTTTTATATCAGTAAAATTTCCAGCTAACTATAACTGGTGTGAAACCTATGGTTTTTTCAGTGAATTTAATAGGTTTTTTAAATGCTAATTCCTAACTATAACTGGTGTGAAACCTATGGTTTTTTCAGTGAATATATATATATACTAGCAGCCCGTCCCGACCTTGTCCTGGAGCAATCAGGCTTCAGGGCCCCCGCCCGACCCGACGTTGTCCGTGGGTCCCCCGGATCCTTCCTTCATATATTGCAGCATTATACCTCTATGTTTCCTTTGTATGCTTGTGTAACCTGCACACGTCACTTTTTCCTCATGTAATGCACCGTTTGCTAGCTCTTGTATTTTGTTGGTTCACGATTCTCACTTTTGTAATGCACTCACTTTTGTAATGTCCGTGGGTCCCCCGGAGCCTTCCTTCATATATTGCAGTATTATACCTCTGTTTCCTTTGTACGCTTTTGTAACCTGCACACGTCACTTTTTCTTCATGTAATGCACCGTTTGCTACATCTTGTATTTTGTTGGCTCACGATTCTCTCATTTGTAATGCACTCACTTTTGTAATGCACGGTTTGCTACCTCTTTTGCTTCATTTAATGCTCACCGCTCCTCCCCGCCTGCAGTCTACCTACGCTCACCGCTCCTCCCCGCCACTTTTTCCTCATGTAATGCACCGTTTGTTAGGTCTTGTATGTTGTTGGCTCACGATTTTCACTTTTGTAATGCACTCACTTTTGCCGTTTGCTACCTCTTTTGCTTCATTTAATGCTCACCGCTCCTCCCCGCCTGTATTTCACCTACGCTCACCGCTCCTCCCCGCCTGTAGCTTTTGTATTTCACCTACCTCATCCGCCACTTACCGCTCCTCCCCGCCTATCCGCCGCTCCTCGCCGCTCCTCACCGCGCTCCTCCCCGCCACTTTTTCCTCATATAATGCACCGTTTGTTAGCTCTTGTATGTTGTTGGCTCACGATTCTCACTTTTGTAATGCACTCACTTTTGCCGTTTGCTACCTCTTTTGCTTCATTTAATGCTCACCGCTCCTCCCCGCCTGTATTTGACCTACGCTCACCGCTCCTCCCCGCCTGTATTTGACCTACGCTCACCGCTCCTCCCCGCCTGTATTTAACCTACGCTCACCGCTCCTCCCCGCCTGTAGCTTTTGTATTTCACCTACCTCATCCGCCGCTTACCGCTCCTCCCCGCCTGTCCGCCGCTCCTCGCCCTCCTCACTGCCTGTCCGCCGCTCCTCCCTGCCTGTCCGCTGCTCCTCCCCGAGCTCATGTCCGCCGCTCCTCCTCGCTTACGCCGCTCCTCCCTGGCTCCTGATGTCAGCACGCAGGTCGCGGCCGGCTGGCGCTTCTTCCAAGGGACTACTTTTTTTTTTAGGTAAATATTTTAAATAACGTATATTTTTTTATTTTATGTAGCCTATGTCCATCTACAGACCCTGCCAATTACAACGATGTATCGAGTGTTTGGATTGGTGCTGTGGTTCCCGAGTTTACCCGCCTCAAAGGTTCAAAGTTCTTCCTTTATATATATATATATATATATATATATATATATATATATATATATATATATATATATATATATATATATATATATATATATATATATATTACCTACTGGCGGTCGCCAGTAGGTATATATAGTTAGGATTTTTTCTCTATGGGATTTTTGAAAATTCTATGTCTAATAACTTTGGCGTTTGTGGACGGAATTGGCTGAAATTTTCAGGAAAATGGAACATTTTGTTACTGAGCAGCCCCTGACAATTTGGGGGGGTTTCATCAAGGGGGGGGCCGAGAAAAAAGGGTGGTCCCAAAACGCGTTTTTCCCATGTTAATTTCCATAGGGCGGTTGGCCTCACTTTTAGCTCGAACGGCTGAATGGATTTGCACGAAACTTGGCAAAATTGTAGGGACTGTTAGCCCGATGTGCCTTTGCTAGGTCTCAATATATGTGCTCCAGTGGATTTTGAGTGATTTAGGTTCAAAAAAAGATATATATCTGGGCGGAGCCTAACCACACATCTGATCTGATTGGCTGTCAGCACTTCATCCAAGAAGTGTTGGCAGCCATCTTGGGACCAATATACATGATAGCACCTCATTAAAAAGCATTGTAGTTAATAGAGGGTTTTAGGACTTTAGTTACATTATAAATCATTTGTTGATTGTACCATACTCGTTTTAGGAATTGTGGTGGGTTCTAAGGTGATTTTACCATGTGAAAAAACCTTCTGCTGTGATATCATGAATATTGTTTGAAAGAAAAATAATATCTCATGATTTTCCCACAGTGGTTTGGAAGGGGATCTATAAGCTAAACTGAAAGCATATTTTCTGTAAATTCACATTATCTTTCTCAGTCATGTGAAAATGAAGTCTGACATTCTCAGTAAAACATCTACATCCAACAAGGACAGAGACTGTCAGTTGATTCCTTTGTGCTCTACTGCAGCCTCCTAAAGTGTTCTAAAGAACAACTAGAGCGCTAACAGTCCTACGTATTACAAAGGTATAGCACACCTGGAGCCATCGTGATGGGAATAAAGTGGTAACTCTTAAAACATTTAATTTAAAAAGGAACAAAATGAGGGGGTATATTATGCAATAGAAGGTATTATTAGTGCTGCAGAAAGAAAAATTAGGGCACATTGTGAGTGACTTTTCAAATCCTCTTCTATTTCATTAAAAAATTCTGACATGCAGTCTCCCAAAATGGCCACCAGAGACAAAAGAGCCCAAATGTAGCCCAAATATCACCCAGATGTAGCCCAAGTATAGCCCAATGACAGAATGTCCCAGAGTGTTCTAAAGAACAACTAGAGCGCTAACAGTCCTACTTATTACAAAGGTATGGCACACCTGAAGCCATCTTGATTGGAATAAAGTGGTAACTCTTAAAACATTTAATTTAAAAAGGAACAAAATGAGGGGGTATATTTTGCCATATGAATTATGATTAGTGCTGCAGAAAGAAAAATTAGGGCACATTTTGAGTGACTTCTCAAACCCTCTTCAATTTCATTAAAAAATTCTGACATACAGTCTCCCAAGATGGCCACCAGAGACAAAAGAGCCTAAATGTAGCCCAAATATCACCCAGATGTACCCCAAGTATAGCCCAATGACAGAATGTCCCAGAGTGTTCTAAAGAACAACTAGAGCGCTAACAGTCTTACTTATGACAAAAGCATGGCACACCAGAAGCCATCTTGATTTGAATGAAGTGGTAAGTCTGAAAACACTCAATTTAAAAAGGAACAACATGAGGGGGTTAATTTTGCCATAGAAAGTATGATTAGTGCTTCAGAAAGACAAATTAGGGATCATTTTGAGTGACTTCTCAAATCCTCTTCTATTTCATTAAAAAAATTCTGACATGCAGACTGAAACATGCACTTTGAATACCAGCAGCAGACGTCCCTGGTGAGCAGTAGCTTTACTACAGTGATCTAATGTGCAACTAGAGTGCTAACATTCAGAATTTATGGCAAATGTGTGACACATCTGAATGCCTTCTTGATGGAACCAAAGTAAACAAGCATTGAAAATGCAATAGATCTCGCCCTCGTTTAAGTTAAAGCCATTCTGTTTGTAATGAGGTGGCTTTTTAGCTTTGCTTTTATTAGTGTTTTTTCAACTTTCATGTAAATAACATGCATCTGTATGCATATAAGTATATGTATGCATGCATTTATGTTTGTATTTATATAGATATACAGATGATATATGTTTATATATGTATGTATATATATATATATTCACTGAAAAAACCATAGGTTATAGACCATATATAGTTAGGAAATAGCATTTACAAAACCTTGAAAATTCACTGAAAAAACCATAGGTTATAGACCATATATAGTTAGGAATTAGCATTTACAAAACCTTGAAAATTCACTGAAAAAACCATAGGTTATAGACCATATATAGTTAGGAATTCGCATTTACAAAACCTTATTTTACTCACACAAAACCATTGAAATTCCATATATAGTTATTTGCACTAACTATATATCGCGCACCCGCAAACCACTGCTGATGATGTCACATATTACATCATTCATGACATGGTCAGTGACATCTCTGATGACATCACTGATGACATCTCAAATGACATCACTGATGACAACATCCAGTGACTGTATGTTTCTGTAAAGTTAAAATATGTCTTACATATTGAAGAATGAGTGGATGTATAAGTGTCTGGATGAAGGATTTAGTAGGTGCATGACTGACTGTATGAGTGAGTGATTAAATGTGTCTCACTGAGTGCATGGGTTAGTGACTAAACTGTCTTAATTTGTGCATCATTATGTCTGTTGTTCTGTAAACTGTTGCATGTGTTGATAAGTAGCTATATGAGTAACTATATGGGTTATTGATTGGTTGCCCAAGTATTTGTATGGGAGACTGAGTGTGTGTGTGGGTGGCTGGGAGGTGTATGACTCTGTGCATAGATGTGTGAGCAGTTGATTCACTAGATGTATGGTTTCAAAAGTGCATGTGGAAACAGCTGTATGGGCGGTTGACTGTGTGCATGAGTGTATTGGTGAGTGAATGGATATCTCAGTGCTACATGTCAAAGTAATTACATATGTAAAACACAGTACATGTGAGAGTTGACATATATAAATAACTGTGCATAAGAGCCAGTGAATGTGTGAGTGGCTGTATGGATCATTGTGAACTTGTATCAGGGATTGTATAAGAGAGTAAATATGTGTTAGTATATGTTTGAATAAGTAAAGTTTGTATAACTGTATAGTTGAGGAAATGGAGGTGTGATTGATTCTTTGCATGACTGACTAGGTGTGTGAGTAACTCCATGGATGAGTGACAGTCTGTGAGTGTCTGTTTACACTGATTGTATCTAAGGTTATATTAGAGTCTGAAGAGGTTCATCGTATTATCACATGAATGATATCATCAGTGATGTAATCAGTAATGTCAAATGAAATGTCATCAGTGATGTCATCAGTGATGTCATTTGAGATGTCATCAGTGATGTCATTTGAGATGTCATCAGTGATGTCATCAGTGATGTCACTGACCATGTCATGAATGATGTAATATGTGACATCATCAGCAGTGGATTGCGGGTGCGCGATATATAGTTAGTGCAACTAACTATATATGGAATTTCAATGGTTTTGTGTGAGTAAAATAAGGTTTTGTAAATGCGAATTCCTAACTATATATGGTCTATAACCTATGGTTTTTTCAGTGAATATATATATATATATATATATATAGATATATATCTATCTATCTATATATATATATATATATATATATATATATATATATATATATATATATATATATATTCACTGAAAAAACCATAGGTTATAGACCATATATAGTTAGGGATTAGCATTTACAAAACCTTATTTTACTCGCACAAAACCATTGAAATTCGCATATATAGTTAGTTGCACTAACTATATATCGCGCACCCGCAATCCACTGCTGATGATGTCACATATTACATCATTCATGACATGGTCAGTGACATCACTGATGACATCACTGATGACATCTCAAATGACATCACTGATGACATCACTGATGACAACATCCAGTGAGTGTATGTTTCTGTAAAGTTAAAATATGTCTTACATATTGAAGAATGAGTGGATGTATAAGTGTCTGGATGAAGGATTTAGTAGGTGCCTGACTGACTGTATGAGTGAGTGATTAAATGTGTCTCACTGAGTGCATGGGTTAGTGACTAAACTGTCTTAATTTGTGCATCATTATGTCTGTTGTTCTGTAAACTGCTGCATGTGTTGATCAGTAGCTATATGAGTAACTATATGGGTTTTGGATTGGTTGCCCAAGTATTTGTATGGGAGACTGAGTGTGTGTGTGGGTGGCTGGGAGGTGTATGACTCTGTGCATAGAGGTGTGGGCCGTTGATTCACTAGATGTATGGGTTCAAAAGTGCATGTGGAAACAGCTGCATGGGCGGTTGACTGTGTGTATGAGTGTATTGGTGAGTGAATTGATATCTCAGTGCTACATGTCAAAGTGAGTACATATGTAAAACACAGTACATGTGAGAGTTGACATATATAAATAACTGTGCATAAGAGCCAGTGAATGTGTGAGTGGCTGTATGGATCATTGTGAACTTGTATCAGGGATTGTATAAGAGAGTAAATATGTGTTAGTATATGTTTGAATAAGTAAGGTGTGTATAACTGTATAGTTGAGGAAATTGAGGTGTGATTGATTCTTTGCATGACTGACTAGGTGTGTGAGTAACTCCATGGATGAGTGACAGTCTGTGAGTGTCTGTTTACACTGAGTGTATCTAAGGTTATATTAGAGTCTGAAGAGGTTCATCGTATTATCACATGAATAATGTCATCAGTGATGTGATCATTGACGTCATTTGAGTTGTTAACAGTGATGTCATCAGTGATGTCATTTGAGATGTCATCAGTGATGTCATCAGTGATGTCACTGACCATGTCATGAATGATGTAATATGTGACATCATCAGCAGTGGATTGCGGGTGCGCAATATATAGTTAGTGCAACTAACTATATATGCGAATTTCAATGGTTTTGTGCGAGTAAAATAAGGTTTTGTAAATGCTAATCCCTAACTATATATGGTCTATAACCTATGGTTTTTTCAGTGAATTTTCAAGGTTTTGTAAATGCTAATTCCTAACTATATATGGTCTATAACCTATGGTTTTTTCAGTGAATTTCAATGGTTTTTTAATAGCAAATATCAAAAGATGTAAAATGTATTCTTTTTTTTTTCTTCACTAAAGTACGCTCCCCGGTTAGCTTACCGGTGCGCGTACCAAGCGCTCCCCCCGCGAAATTAAAAAAAAAAATGTTTTCTTAATTTTTGCATGTATCAGCATCCTAATCCTCCCTCCGAAAACCTAGAGGGTCACAAAGTGTCTACCGTGCCCCCTTCTACCCATTCCGTATATTGTTTGTCCTCCATCTTATGTCTTAATTCTTCCAATACACAAAATGGAGGACTCCCGTAACGCTGCCGGTTAGCATACCGGGGAGCGAACCGGTAAGCGCTCGATAAAAAAAGGTGGGAAAGTAATTTACAGAAAAACCACTACAGACACTTTCATAAAATATAGAATAGCACCTACTACATAGCAGTCCCTACCATTTCCCCAAATTTGATGGAATTTCATTGTGAAAATTATGCTGTAAGCCTCATTAAATATCCTGAGGTAAATTACCTAACCAAAACACTTATGAAGTGTTAGAATTGACAACCAATCAAAATGCTACTTTCAATATCTTCTATTACTTCATGACATTTGATTGGTTATGTACCTGAATATATATAAAGAAAGAGAGAGAAACACAGCCATTTTGACTACTACTTCTTGAAGTACATATCAAGTACATTTCAACTGATAACTTGAAGTTCTATTTGAAAGGTAAGATGTTATTTTAAAAACTGAAGTATGTTCTGTACTGTAAGCTAATTAGGAAAACATTTTCTGATAGTTAAATACTATCCCTCTGTAATACTTATAGAATAAAATAGACTTCTCTGTTTTAGTTATGGATGGAGTTAGACTTGTCTTGTATAATTAAGAATTGACTTAGAGTTTATTTCATAAATTTTTTCATATTTCTACTTCCAGTTTGATACCATACACTGCCCAACGAAAAAATCACTGTTTAAAAAACCAAACTACCTGTCTGTACTTAAACCCAACAGTGCCCTATCTGTACTGATATATTTTTTTTAAATTCATTTTACAGCATAGAAATGGAAGGAGAGCAGAAAAATAACGTGGAAATTGCAGAATGCAACCAAGACAAAGAAAATGATTCAGAATTCTTTGATCAATCAATGGACATAGAACTTCTGCAATGTGTTGAAGCTGTGGATTTGTTAATTGAAAATGAGTCAAAATCTGACCAAGAATTATTAGAAGTTCTTTTTAATTTTGAAAATAAATCAGAATAATAAATTTATATATAATAATTCAAAAATTGTTTGAGACATTATTAATTTTTATATGTATTTTTTAAACTAGTAGCAAATTGATTTTAATGTAAAATCAGACTTTAAATATACTGTGCAACTTTAAGTTTGCTCATAGTTACTTCCTTTCTTCCACTATATCATCTCCAATGTGTTTTTAACATCTCTTTATCATCTCCTGCCTCCATGGTGTTTCTGCTTTCCTGACAGACTACGCTATGAATTCCATATACCACAATAACTTCTGAAACAACCTGCAAGACATCTACAAAGGAAACAATGTATTTTTATTTTTAGACTCTGCATTGGTACCTACATGTTGGTACTTAAATAAAATAAATTAAAAAAAAAAAATAACAATCAATAAACATACAATATTTGAACATTCTTTCATCCTATTTTCCCAATATTACGCTTCCCAGACCGCTTCCCGGTGCGCGTACCGAGTGCTCCCCCCGCAAAAAAAACGATATAAAAATTATTATTTTTTAACCCCGCGAGGCCCTTTTAAAGCCCCCTCATCAAACCTAGGGGGTCAGGGAGGATGTACTCTGCCCCCTTATGCTCATTTCCCACTTTGTTTTGGCCACCTCTTGTGTCTCGATCCTACCGAGACACAAGATGGCGGCCACTCCGGACTGTTTTAAATGTTTACAGACACCCGAGAGCCAATCAGCTTCGCTTCGCGAAGTTCCGTTACGCGTCAGGTACGCGAACCGGAGCGCTAACCGGAGCGCTGTCACAGATATATCTGTTTTTTAAAACGTTAATTTCTCAAAATCCACTGGAGCACATATATTGAGACATAGCAAAGGCACGTCGGGCAAACCATATCTACAATTTTGCCAAGTTTCGTGTAAATCCATTCAGCCGTTCGAGCTAAAAGTGAGTCCAACCGCCCTACGGAAAACTCAATGTTAAAAACGCGTTTTGGGACCCCCTTTTTTCTCGGCCCCCCCTTGACGAAACCCCCCCAAATTTTCAGGGGCTGCTCAGAAACAAAATGCGCCATTTTCCTGAAAATTTCAGCCAATTCCGTCCACAAACGTTAAAGTTATTCGACATAGAATTTTCAAAAATCCCATAGGAAAAAATCCTAACTATATATACCTACTGGCGACCGTGTGCTTTGGGGGACCCGTCTCGTTTGTGGCCGGAGCTTTGTGGGAACATGCTTCGCGGCTTCTGGACTCCAAGGTATTGGACACGCTTTGGCCTCCGCATCCAAGGACAGTGAAAAGCTGCTGTCAGTTGCAGACTGTGACTTCACGGTGAGGTCAGCTCACTGCAGTCAAACCTCCGGCCTCACAGGACTTGGGAAATGAGGTGAGACGTGTGGGGGCCAGGGAGAGGAGTGAGTTCAGCATCGTGACTGGGACATTGTAAACTGCACCGATTTTCGTTTTGTCAGGATCGCCAGCACTCACCTTGTGTTAAACATCAGTCGACTACAAACACTTACCCGGATAGCCAAGATCGTGCTTCCTGGGAATTGCAGTCTGTACATGAAGGCTGCGATCATGTGTTGACAGACACCAATCGGCTGAGCTGGGTTTCCACCAATAGGAAATAAGATGGATCAGTTGAAAAACGAGTGGTGCTAGTAACCAGTATGGGCATATGATTAAGGCACACCAGCCGAAACCGGTCATGCCGACGCTGTTTTGAATAAATGAATCTTCCTGGCTCCCTGCTGTGTCCCTCTGGTCTCTTTACTTCCGGTGGAGAAATCTTTTGTTTGGATATTTAGCACGCCTCCTCCCACGTGTGCTTTGGGGGACCCGTCTCGTTTGTGGCCGGAGCTTTGTGGGAACATGCTTCGCGGCTTCTGGACTCCAAGGTATTGGACACGCTTTGGCCTTCGCATCCAAGGACAGTGAAAAGCTGCTGTCAGTTGCAGACTGTGACTTCACGGTGAGGTCAGCTCACTGCAGTCAAACCTCCGGCCTCACAGGACTTGGGAAATGCGGTGAGACGTGTGGGGGCCAGGGAGAGGAGTGAGTTCAGCATCGTGACTGGGACATTGTAAACTGCACCGATTTTCGTTTTGTCAGGATCGCCAGCACTCACCTTGTGTTAAACATCAGTCGACTACAAACACTTACCCGGATAGCCAAGATGGTGCTTCCTGGGAATTGCAGTCTGTACATGAAGGCTGCGATCATGTGTTGACAGACACCAATCGGCTGAGCTGGGTTTCCACCAATAGGAAATAAGATGGATCAGTTGAAAAACGAGTGGTGCTAGTAACCAGTATGGGCATATGATTAAGGCACACCAGCCGAAACCGGTCATGCCGACGCTGTTTTGAATAAATGAATCTTCCTGGCTCCCTGCTGTGTCCCTCTGGTCTCTTTACTTCCGGTGGAGAAATCTTTTGTTTGGATATTTAGCACGCCTCCTCCCACGTGTGCTTTGGGGGACCCGTCTCGTTTGTGGCCGGAGCTTTGTGGGAACATACTTCGCGGCTTCTGGACTCCAAGGTATTGGACACGCTTTGGCCTCCGCATCCAAGGACAGTGAAAAGCTGCTGTCAGTTGCAGACTGTGACTTCACGGTGAGGTCAGCTCACTGCAGTCAAACCTCCGGCCTCACAGGACTTGGGAAATGCGGTGAGACGTGTGGGGGCCAGGGAGAGGAGTGAGTTCAGCATCGTGACTGGGACATTGTAAACTGCACCGATTTTCGTTTTGTCAGGATCGCCAGCACTCACCTTGTGTTAAACATCAGTCGACTACAAACACTTACCCGGATAGCCAAGATGGTGCTTCCTGGGAATTGCAGTCTGTACATGAAGGCTGCGATCATGTGTTGACAGACACCAATCGGCTGAGCTGGGTTTCCACCAATAGGAAATAAGATGGATCAGTTGAAAAACGAGTGGTGCTAGTAACCAGTATGGGCATATGATTAAGGCACACCAGCCGAAACCGGTCATGCCGACGCTGTTTTGAATAAATGAATCTTCCTGGCTCCCTGCTGTGTCCCTCTGGTCTCTTTACTTCCGGTGGAGAAATCTTTTGTTTGGATATATATATATATATATATATATATATCTATATATTACCTACTGGCGGTAGGTAGGTATGGTAGGTAGGTAATATATATATATATATATATATATATATACATATATATATATATATATATATATATACCTCCTCCGGTTCAAAAAAGCCCTCAAAACTCTACTCTTCCCCTAAACTGTCACTTTTCCGGACTACACCCCTTCGTGAGTAAAAAGGTTTTAGCGCTGGGATACCCACTGGGTGACTACGCGCTCTACAAGACTTTAAATAAATAAATAAATAAATAAATATATATCTATATATTACCTACTGGCAGTCGCCAGTAGGTATATATAGTTAGGATTTTTTCCTATGGGATTTTTGAAAATTCTATGTTGAATAACTTTGGCGTTTGTGGACGGAATTGGCTGAAATTTTCAGGAAAATGGCACATTTTGTTTCTGAGCAGCCCCTGAAAATTTGGGGGGGGGTTCGTCAAGGGGGGGCCGAGAAAAAAGGGGGTCCCAAAACGCGTTTTTAACATTGAGTTTTCCGTAGGGCGGTTGGACTCACTTTTAGCTCGAACGGCTGAATGGATTTACACAAAACTTGGCAAAATTGTAGATATGGTTTGCCCGACGTGCCTTTGCTATGTCTCAATATATGTGCTCCAGTGGATTTTGAGAAATTAACGTTTTAAAAAACAGATATATCTGTGACAGCGTTCCGGTTAGTGCTCCGGTTCGCGTAACGTAACTTCGCGAAGCGAAGCTGATTGGCTCTCGGGTGTCTGTAAACATTCTAAACAGTCCGGAGCGGCCGCCATCTTGTGTCTCGGTAGGATCGAGACACAAGAGGTGGCCAAAACAAAGTGGGAAATGAGCATAAGGGGGCAGAGTACATGCTCCCTGACCCCCTAGGTTTGATGAGGGGGCTTTAAAAGGGCCTCGCGGGGTTAAAAAATAATAATTTTTATATTGTTTTTTTTGCTGGGGGAGCGCTCGGTACGCGCACCCGGAAGCGGTCCGGGAAGCATTCTGCAATTTCCACGTTATTTTTCTGCTCTCCTTCCATTTCTATGCTGTAAAATGAATTTTAAAAAAATATATCAGTACAGCTAGGGCACTGTTGGCTTTAAGTACAGACAGGTAGTTTGGTTTTTTAAACAGTGATTTTTTCGTTGGGCAGTGTATGGTATCAAACTGGAAGTAGAAATATGAAAAAATGTATGAAATAAACTCTAAGTCAATTCTTAAATATACAAGACAAGTCTAACTCCATCCATAACTAAAACAGAGAAGTCTATTTTATTCTATAAGTATTACAGAGGGATAGTATTTAACTATCAGAAAATGTTTTCCTAATTAGCTTACAGTACAGAACATACTTCAGTTTTTAAAATAACATCTTACCTTTCAAATAGAACTTCAAGTTATCAGTTGAAATGTACTTGATATGTACTTCAAGAAGTAGTAGTCAAAATGGCTGTGTTTCTCTCTCTTTCTTTATATATATTCAGGTACATAACCAATCTAATGTCATGAAATAATAGAAGATATTGAAAGTAGCATTTTGATTGGTTGTCAATTCTAATACTTCATAAGTGTTTTGGTTAGGTAATTTACCTCAGGATATTTAATCATGCTTACAGCATAATTTTCACAATGAAATTCCATCAAATTTGGGGAAATGGTAGGGACTGCTATGTAGTAGAGGCTATTCTATATTTGATGAAAGTGTCTGTAGTGGTTTTTCTGTAAATTACTTTCCCACCTTTTTTTATCGAGCGCTTACCGGTGCGCTCCCCGGTACGTGAACCGGCAGCGTTACGGGAGTCCTCCATTTTGTGTATTGGAAGAATTAAGACATAAGATGGAGGACAAACAATGTACGGAATGGGTAGAAGGGGGCACGGTAGACACTTTGTGACCCTCTAGGTTTTCGGAGGGAGGATTAGGATGCTGATACATGCAAAAATTAAGAATCATTTTTTTTTAAATTTCGCGGGGGGAGCGCTCGGTAAACGCACCGGTAAGCTAACCGGGGAGCGTACTTTAGTGAAGAAAAAAAAAAGAATACATTTTACATCTTTTGATATTTGCTATTAAAAAACCATTGAAATTCACTGAAAAAACCATAGGTTATAGACCATATATAGTTAGGAATTAGCATTTACAAAACCTTGAAAATTCACTGAAAAAACCATAGGTTATAGACCATATATAGTTAGGGATTAGCATTTACAAAACCTTATTTTACTCGCACAAAACCATTGAAATTCGCATATATAGTTAGTTGCACTAACTATATATCGCGCACCCGCAATCCACTGCTGATGATGTCACATATTACATCATTCATGACATGGTCAGTGACATCACTGATGACATCACTGAAGACATCTCAAATGACATCACTGATGACATCACTGTTAACAACTCAAATTACATCAATGATCACATCACTGATGACATTATTCATGTGATAATACGATGAACCTCTTCAGACTCTAATATAACCTTAGATACACTCAGTGTAAACAGACACTCACAGACTGTCACTCATCCATGGAGTTACTCACACACCTAGTCAGTCATGCAAAGAATCAATCACACCTCAATTTCCTCAACTATACAGTTATACACACCTCACTTATTCAAACATATACTAACACATATTTACTCTCTTATACAATCCCTGATACAAGTTCACAATGATCCATACAGCCACTCACACATTCACTGGCTCTTATGCACAGTTATTTATATATGTCAACTCTCACATGTACTGTGTTTTACATATGTACTCACTTTGACATGTAGCACTGAGATATCAATTCACTCACCAATACACTCATACACACAGTCAACCGCCCATGCAGCTGTTTCCACATGCACTTTTGAACCCATACATCTAGTGAATCAACGGCCCACACCTCTATGCACATAGTCATACACCTCCCAGCCACCCACACACACACTCAGTCTCCCATACAAATACTTGGGCAACCAATCAAAAACCCATATAGTTACTCATATAGCTACTGATCAACACATGCAGCAGTTTACAGAACAACAGACATAATGATGCACAAATTAAGACAGTTTAGTCACTAACCCATGCACTCAGTGAGACACATTTAATCACTCACTCATACAGTCAGTCAGGCACCTACTAAATCCTTCATCCAGACACTTATACATCCACTCATTCTTCAATATGTAAGACATATTTTAACTTTACAGAAACATACACTCACTGGATGTTGTCATCAGTGATGTCATCAGTGATGTCATTTGAGATGTCATCAGTGATGTCATCAGTGATGTCACTGACCATGTCATGAATGATGTAATATGTGACATCATCAGCAGTGGATTGCGGGTGCGCGATATATAGTTAGTGTAACTAACTATATATGCGAATTTCAATGGTTTTGTGCGAGTAAAATAAGGTTTTGTAAATGCTAATCCCTAACTATATATGGTCTATAACCTATGATTTTTTCAGTGAATTTTCAAGGTTTTGTAAATGCTAATTCCTAACTATATATGGTCTATAACCTATGGTTTTTTCAGTGAATTTCAATGGTTTTTTAATAGCAAATATCAAAAGATGTAAAATGTATTCTTTTTTTTTTCTTCACTAAAGTACGCTCCCCGGGTAGCTTACCGGTGCGCGTACCGAGCGCTCCCCCCACGAAATTTTTAAATTTTTTTTCCCGTAATTTTTGCATGTATCAGCATCCTAATCCTCCCTCCGAAAACCTAGAGGGTCACAAAGTGTCTACCGTGCCCCCTTCTACCCATTCCGTACATTGTTTGTCCTCCATCTCATGTCTTAATTCTTCCAATACACAAAATGGAGGACTCCCGTAACGCTGCCGGTTCGCATACCGGGGAGCGCACCGGTAAGCGCTCGATAAAAAAAGGTGGGAAAGTAATTTACAGAAAAACCACTACAGACACTTTCATAAAATATAGAATAGCACCTACTACATAGCAGTCCCTACCATTTCCCCAAATTTGATGGAATTTCATTGTGAAAATTATGCTGTAAGCCTGATTAAATATCCTGAGGTAAATTACCTAACCAAAACACTTATGAAGTGTTAGAATTGACAACCAATCAAAATGCTACTTTCAATATCTTCTATTATTTCATGACATTTGATTGGTTATGTACCTGAATATATATAAAGAAAGAGAGAGAAACACAGCCATTTTGACTACTACTTCTTGAAGTACATATCAAGTACATTTCAACTGATAACTTGAAGTTCTATTTGAAAGGTAAGATGTTATTTTAAAAACTGAAGTATGTTCTGTACTGTAAGCTAATTAGGAAAACATTTTCTGATAGTTAAATACTATCTCTCTGTAATACTTATAGAATAAAATAGACTTCTCTGTTTTAGTTATGGATGGAGTTAGACTTGTCTTGTATAATTAAGAATTGACTTAGATTTATTTCATAAATTTTTTCATATTTCTACTTCCAGTTTGATACCATACACTGCCCAACGAAAAAATCACTGTTTAAAAAACCAAACTACCTGTCTGTACTTAAACCCAACAGTGCCCTATCTGTACTGATATATTTTTTTAAAATTCATTTTACAGCATAGAAATGGAAGGAGAGCAGAAAAATAACGTGGATATTGCGGAATGCAACCAAGACAAAGAAAATGATTCAGAATTCTTTGATCAATCAATGGACATAGAACTTCTGCAATGTGTTGAAGCTGTGGATTTGTTAATTGAAAATGAGTCAAAATCTGACCAAGAATTATTAGAAGTTCTTTTTAATTTTGAAAATAAATCAGAATAATAAATTTATATATAATAATTCAAAAATTGTTTGAGACATTATTCATTTTATATGTATTTTTTAAACTAGTAGCAAATTGATTTTAATGTAAAATCAGACTTTAAATATACTGTGCAACTTTAAGTTTGCTCATAGTTACTTCCTTTCTTCCACTATATCATCTCCAATGTGTATTTAACATCTCTTTATCATCTCCTGCCTCCATGGTGTTTCTGCTTTCCTGACAGACTACGCTATGAATTCCATATACCACAATAACTTCTGAAACAACCTGCAAGACATCTACAAAGGAAACAATGTATTTTTATTTTTAGACTCTGCATTGGTACCTACATGTTGGTACTTAAATAAAATAAATAATAAAAAAAAAAATAACAATCAATAAACATACAATATTTGAACATTCTTTCATCCTATTTTCCCAATATTACGCTTCCCGGACCGCTTCCCGGTGCGCGTACCGAGTGCTCCCCCCGAAAAAAAAACGATATAAAAATTATTATTTTTTAACCCCGCGAGGCCCTTTTAAAGCCCCCTCATCAAACCTAGGGGGTCAGGGAGGATGTACTCTGCCCCCTTATGCTCATTTCCCACTTTGTTTTGGCCACCTCTTGTGTCTCGATCCTACCGAGACACAAGATGGCGGCCGCTCCGGACTGTTTAGAATGTTTACAGACACCCGAGAGCCAATCAGCTTCGCTTCGCGAAGTTACGTTACGCGTCAGGTACGCGAACCGGAGCGCTAACCGGAGCGCTGTCACAGATATATCTGTTTTTTAAAACGTTAATTTCTCAAAATCCACTGGAGCACATATATTGAGACATAGCAAAGGCACGTTGGGCAAACCATATCTACAATTTTGCCAAGTTTCGTGTAAATCCATTCAGCCGTTCGAGCTAAAAGTGAGTCCAACCGCCCTATGGAAAACTCAATGTTAAAAACGCGTTTTGGGACCCCCCTTTTTTCTCGGCCCCCCCTTGACGAAACCTCCCCAAATTTTCAGGGGCTGCTCAGAAACAAAATATATATATATATATATATATATTACCTACTGGCGGTCGCCAGTAGGTATATATAGTTAGGATTTTTTCCTATGGGATTTTTGAAAATTCTATGTCGAATAACTTTGGCGTTTGTGTACGGAATTGGCTGAAATTTTCAGGAAAATGGCACATTTTGTTTCTGAGCAGCCCCTGAAAATTTGGGGGGGTTTCGTCAAGGGGGGGCCGAGAAAAAAGGGGGTCCAAAAACGCGTTTTTAACATTGAGTTTTCCATAGGGCGGTTGGACTCACTTTTAGCTCGAACGGCTGAATGGATTTACACGAAACTTGGCAAAATTGTAGATATGGTTTGCCCGACGTGCCTTTGCTATGTCTCAATATATGTGCTCCAGTGGATTTTGAGAAATTAACGTTTTAAAAAACAGATATATCTGTGACAGCGCTCCGGTTAGCGCTCCGGTTCGCGTACCTGACGCGTAACGGAACTTCGCGAAGCGAAGCTGATTGGCTCTCGGGTGTCTGTAAACATTCTAAACAGTCCGGAGTGGCCGCCATCTTGTGTCTCGGTAGGATCGAGACACAAGAGGTGGCCAAAACAAAGTGGGAAATGAACATAAGGGGGCAGAGTACATCCTCCCTGACCCCCTAGGTTTGATGAGGGGGCTTTAAAAGGGCCTCGCGAGGTTAAAAAATAATAATTTTTATATCGTTTTTTTTGCTAGGGGAGCGCTCGGTACGCGCACCGGGAAGCGGTCCGGGAAGCGTAATATTGGGAAAATAGGATGAAAGAATGTTCAAATATTGTATGTTTATTGATTGTTATTTTTGTTTTTTTTTATTTATTTTATTTAAGTACCAACATGTAGTTACCAATGCAGAGTCTAAAAATAAAAATACATTGTTTCCTTTGTAGATATCTTGCAGGTTGTTTCAGAAGTTATTGTGGTATATGGAATTCATAGCGTAGTCTGTCAGGAAAGCAGAAACACCATGGAGGCAGGAGATGATAAAGAGATGTTAAATACACATTGGAGATGATATAGTGGAAGAAAGGAAGTAACTATGAGCAAACTTAAAGTTGCACAGTATATTTAAAGTTTAATTTTACATTAAAATCAATTTGCTACTAGTTTAAAAAATACATTTAAAAATGAATAATGTCTCAAACAATTTTTGAATTATTATATATAAATTTATTATTCTGATTTATTTTCAAAATTAAAAAGAACTTCTAATAATTCTTGGTCAGATTTTGACTCATTTTCAATTAACAAATCCACAGCTTCAACACATTGCAGAAGTTCTGTGTCCATTGATTGATCAAAGAATTCTGAATCATTTTCTTTGTCTTGGTTGCATTCTGCAATTTCCACGTTATTTTTCTGCTCTCCTTCCATTTCTATGCTGTAAAATGAATTTTAAAAAAATATATCAGTACAGCTAGGGCACTGTTGGGTTTAAGTACAGACAGGTAGTTTGGTTTTTTAAACAGTGATTTTTTCGTTGGGCAGTGTATGGTATCAAACTGGAAGTAGAAATATGAAAACATTTATGAAATAAACTCTAAGTCAATTCTTAAATATACAAGACAAGTCTAACTCCATCCATAACTAAAACAGAGAAGTCTATTTTATTCTATAAGTATTACAGAGGGATAGTATTTAACTATCAGAAAATGTTTTCCTAATTAGCTTACAGTACAGAACATACTTCAGTTTTTAAAATAACATCTTACCTTTCAAATAGAACTTCAAGTTATCAGTTGAAATGTACTTGATATGTACTTCAAGAAGTAGTAGTCAAAATGGCTGTGTTTCTCTCTCTTTCTTTATATATATTCAGGTACATAACCAATCTAATGTCATGAAATAATAGAAGATATTGAAAGTAGCATTTTGATTGGTTGTCAATTCTAACACTTCATAAGTGTTTTGGTTAGGTAATTTACCTCAGGATATTTAATCAGGCTTACAGCATAATTTTCACAATGAAATTCCATCAAATTTGGGGAAATGGTAGGGACTGCTATGTAGTAGAGGCTATTCTATATTTGATGAAAGTGTCTGTAGTGGTTTTTCTGTAAATTACTTTCCCACCTTTTTTTATCGAGCGCTTACCGGTGCGCTCCCCGGTACGTGAACCGGCAGCGTTACGGGAGTCCTCCATTTTGTGCATTGGAAGAATTAAGACATAAGATGGAGGACAAACAATGTACGGAATGGGTAGAAGGGGGCACGGTAGACACTTTGTGACCCTCTACGTTTTCGGAGGGAGGATTAGGATGCTGATACATGCAAAAATTAAGAAAACATTTTTTTTTAAATTTCGCGGGGGGAGCGCTCGGTACGCGCACCGGTAAGCTAACCGGGGAGCGTACTTTAGTGAAGAAAAAAAAAAGAATACATTTTACATCTTTTGATATTTGCTATTAAAAAACCATTGAAATTCACTGAAAAAACCATAGGTTATAGACCATATATAGTTAGGAATTAGCATTTACAAAACCTTATTTTACTCGCAGAAAACCATTGAAATTCGCATATATAGTTAGTTGCACTAACTATATATCGCGCACCCGCAATCCACTGCTGATGATGTCACATATTACATCATTCATGACATGGTCAGTGACATCACTGATGACATCACTGATGACTTCTCAAATGACATCACTGATGACATCACTGTTAACAACTCAAATTACATCAATGATCACATCACTGATGACATTATTCATGTGATAATACGATGAACCTCTTCAGACTCTAATATAACCATAGATACACCCAGTGTAAACAGACACTCACAGACTGTCACTCATCCATGGAGTTACTCACACACCTAGTCAGTCATGCAAAGAATCAATCACACCTCAATTTCCTCAACTATACAGTTATACACACCTTACTTATTCAAACATATACTAACACATATTTACTCTCTTATACAATCCCTGATACAAGTTCACAATGATCCATACAGCCACTCACACATTCACTGGCTCTTATGCACAGTTATTTATATATGTCAACTCTCACATGTACTGTGTTTTACATATGTACTCACTTTGACATGTAGCACTGAGATATCAATTCACTCACCAATACACTCATACACACAGTCAACCGCCCATGCAGCTGTTTCCACATGCACTATTGAACCCATACATCTAGTGAATCAACGGCCCACACCTCTATGCACAGAGTCATACACCTCCCAGCCACCCACACACACACTCAGTCTCCCATACAAATACTTGGGCAACCAATCAAAAACCCATATAGTTACTCATATAGCTACTGATCAACACATGCAGCAGTTTACAGAACAACAGACATAATGATGCACAAATTAAGACAGTTTAGTCACTAACCCATGCACTCAGTGAGACACATTTACAGCCAGATTCATGAAGCATTTTTGCGGGCGCAAACGGTGCGAATCGCAGAATTCGGCCGTTTGCGCCCGCAAAAATTGCATTCGAAATTTATCATTGGGTCATGTACTCGCAAATTGAAAAATCGCAAAAAATTGCGATTTTTCAAATTGCGATCACATTTAAGGAATCTCAATTTGAGATTCCTTAAATGATATTCATGACCCAATATAAAATTGCGAATTCGCTATTTTTGGACGCAATTTACCGCGAGGTCAAACCTCGCGGTAAATTGAGAAAACTCAGAAAAATGCATTTAAATGCATTTTTCTGAGTTGCATGTTACACACACACATGTCCTTTGGACATGTGTGTGTGCAACACCTGTGTCAGATTTCATTTGAGGGGTGCTACAGGGTGTCCTGTGGACACCCCTGGCACCCTTCAAATCGCAATCTTATTTGCGATTAGCTAATTGCTAATCGCAAATAAGGAATACTCCCCATTCATTCCTATGGGCCTTTTGGCCCATAGGAATGAATGGCGAGTTATTCCTTATTTGCGATTAGCAATTTGCTAATCGCAAATAAGGAATCAGTAGGAATCGCATTTTATTATGCGATTCCTACATGAATGCCGTTTTGCGAGCCCCTAATAGCGAATCGCTATGATTCGCTATTAGGGGCTCGCAAAACGGCCCGTTGATGAATCAGGCGGTTTATCACTCACTCATACAGTCAGTCAGGCACCTACTAAATCCTTCATCCAGACACTTCTACATCCACTCATTCTTCAATATGTAAGACATATTTTAACTTTACAGAAACATACACTCACTGGATGTTGTCATCAGTGATGTCATCAGTGATGTCATTTGAGATGTCATCAGTGATGTCATCAGTGATGTCACTGACCATGTCATGAATGATGTAATATGTGACATCATCCGCAGTGGATTGCGGGTGCGCGATATATAGTTAGTGCAACTAACTATATATGCGAATTTCAATGGTTTTGTGCGAGTAAAATAAGGTTTTGTAAATGCTAATCCCTAACTATATATGGTCTATACCCTATGGTTTTTTCAGTGAATTTTCAAGGTTTTGTAAATGCTAATTCCTAACTATATATGGTCTATAACCTATGGGTTTTTTCAGTGAATATATATATATATATATATATATATATATATATATATATATATATATATATATATATATATATATATATATATATATTTGGCAGGTCTCCATTGTGACGGCCAAAGAGAGACTCCTTTGTTGCTGGCACTGAAAAGTTGATGTAGACTGTGATTAGTGGTAGTTCCTCTACCCAGGTTTCCTGCAGCAAGATCACCTGGAGTGTACTTAAGTACAAATGCAAAAACAACAATTGATGGACGGAATGTTGCACAATGGCAAAACATTCACCCCCAGTCACAGATCTGGGTTTAATCCATCGTTATTTTGCTCAGCACACCACCCCAGTTCAGACATGGCCATATGCAAATCAGTTTTGCTGTCATCAGCCAGGACTTAACTACATCTGTCTCTCTTGGTCCTATAGCTCATTCAGCAGGGCATTGATGTTCTACAAGCAATTCCATAGGTATTTTGTTTGTCCAAACCGCATTTTATCCGAGGGTGCAATTCTTTGCTGGGACCTTGGCCTTTTGAGTGCTGGTTCAGTGCCCCTGAAACCCATCACCAAACATTTGCCTTGGTGTTTGGTTATTTCTCAACCTGAACAAAGAGCAGGCTTCACCTCTGTGTTTCTTCTGGAGACATACTAAAGTCTGGCTGCGGCGTTCTG